>NW_015168097.1:73745-89150 GCF_001447785.1 Gekko japonicus
GCAGATTGAATACCTCTGAGGGAAGACAGACTCACTTGTCCGTCCCCCTTCTTTCAGTTTTGCAGTTCTTCTCGAGTTTGCTGAAGAACAACTTCAAGTTGACCACGTCTTCATTTGCTTCCACAAGAACAGAGATGACAGAGGTAAGCCATGTTGTTGGGCAAAGCCTGTTTGGAGGGTTTAAGTGCAGGTTGGGTGGGATCCTGCCAATGAATCGGTGGTGCTTTCCCTCTTGCATCAGGTATGGATTGGCAGGGTCCAACCTGTTGGTTATCAATGTCCCAAATCTGTAGTCCTGGGGATCCCCATTCTTTTTGAGTTTGTTGGGCATCTTTGGAATTTGGACACAGGGTGATGGGCCCAACTACAAAATGGCTGCCGTGGGGGGTGGAGGCACCCCACCCCTCCAGAGGAAGTCCCAGTGCTGAGGTGATGAGGGGCAGCTCACAAAATACATTGGGAAGGAAGAATGAGAGAATAAAACCAGTGCTCTGGGTGGCGGCTGCTCCCAAAGCAACATTATATTAGTTTGCACAGCCGATCATCACTGATGGCCAATCAGAAGCTGTGCTGGTAAGAGCCCCACCCACTTTCTGAAAAGACTCAGGCACCATGGCACCCACGGGGGACCAACTTGGGGCTCTCTGCTCCAAATCCTTGTACTGAACGCCTTCCCTCTCCTTCCCGGCAGCCTCGCTGCTCCGTACTTTCAGCTTTTTGGGCTTTGAGATTGTGAAACCAGGGCATCCCCTAGTCCCCAAGAGACCCGACGCTTGCTTCATGGCCTACACGTTTGAACGAGACTCTTCCGGAGAAGACTAGATCCGCAGTGTTTGCCTCGTAGAGCTTTCTTGTCCTCTGTAAAGATGAATCTGTAGAAATTTTGTCAACATCTGTAATATTCACACACGTGCGCGCTTTAATGACATGTTCTTTGTACGAATTTCTTGTGACAGGCTGCTGTGGTGGTGGGGGCGGGGGGAATGTTGAGAATTTCTGAATTTTTTGTCATCTTTCTCTCTCTGGAATTTGTCCGCATGTTGTGATTGTGCAGAAATAAATGCTCACTCCAAATTAGCAGTATATTTCTTGGAAGTTTAATATTGTGTGTTTGTGATACTGAAGTATTTGCTTTAATTCTAAATAAAGGTTTATATTTTACTTTATTGCTGGTTTTATTGCTTGGAAGCGGACCGCGCACTCCCGTGCCCAGGGGGCTCGCCTGGTTCTCACCACTGAGTGGCTGCTTGTGCCAAGGGTGCATGAAATCCTTCCATCTTGCTGGCAGTTGTTGGCTCTTCCTTCTCTGGCACCCAATGGGACGGCAGCAGTGGTGGAGGCTTAGACTCAAGAAACTTTGCTTAGGGTGAGGGGAGTGCTAAACGTGAGCACCCCCTTTCTGGGACAGGGCAGTCCCCCGTTGAAGCATTTAAGTGAGCCACAGTTCTCTCAAATGCAGAAGCAATTCGAGCAGGGTTTTTCCGTGTCTCAGAGTTCTTTTAGCCTTGCGAGTGATCTTCAGCGTGCCGAAGGGAACTCAGGAAATGTATTTTTAGTGGACTAATTTTTTTTAATCTCCTTAGACTCAAGGTGATTTGCAGCCAGTGATTCGGGTAGTTTAGGGTGCTGGATTTCAGTAATGGAGGTGCACAGGAGCAAGAGATCAAGGAAGCACGCTGCTCCCACTGCATGCCTAGAGAACCCTCGGCTGCTAAGAGTTCCCACCCCTGGCATCCTGCTGTATTTATAATCCCTGTTTTCTTTCTCCTCTTCTGTTGTCCTGAGCTCCCACCTGCTCCCACTCTCTGTAAAGTAATCAGTCACTCTCTCCTTTGTCTCAAATAAGCACTTAATTTAAGATGGATTTCTCAGTGTTGAGCCAGTTTGGTGTAGCGGTTAGGAGCGCGGACTCTTAATCTGGGAGAAGGAGGTTTGAATCCCCACTCCTCCACATGCAGCTGCTGGTGTGACCTTGGGTCAGTCACAAGTACTTTCAGAGCTGTTCTCTCAGGAGCAGTCCTCGAAAGAGCTCTCTCAGCCTCACCTACCTCACAAGACTGTCCGTTGTGGGGAGGGGGAGGGAAAGGAGATTGTAAACTGCTCTGAGACTTTAAGGGCGGGGTCTAAATCCAGTCTCCTCTTCAGTTGTTGGATGCTTGGGGGGGAGGTAGGCGGCACCAACACGTTTGGGCAAGGGGCCAAACCACAGGATGGTATTTAATGAAGGGAGCTTTGACTCTCAAAACCCTTCCATCCCCCAAATCTTGTTGGTCTCTGAGGTGCTACTGGGCTCGAATCTAGCTGTACCACCAAATGTGTTTTCTGACATGCTGGAACTTGGTTCTCCGATTTGCTTCCACGGCAACAGCTGCGTGGAACAGCAGAGGCCCATTCGGGCTTGGCACTCTATGTGTGTGTATGTGCATGCACGTGTGTGCTCCTCCCGCTGCCATTTTCCTTAGCTGAAACAGCCCCAGTGACAGTGAGGGTATTTACCCCATTTTGGAGTTGCGTGTGCATGGGGTATGGAACCCAGCCCCAGCTTGTTTAAAAAAAATCTGCTGTTTGGCCTTAAGTTCCGCAAGCAGTTGGCATTTTCTTCCTAGGTGGGAGGGAGGGAGGGAGGTTGGTTCAAGTATTAATAGTAGTCCTACCTTTTCCCGCTACCATGTCTTGAATACATGAAAGTGCCTTGGGTTGGATCAGGGTCGGGTGGGGGCTGTTTGTGCCACTGCTGGTCAAATGCACCCAAATGCTGGTCAAGCACCCTCTTCCTTTTGAAAGACTATAAGCTCTTTGGAGGGGAAGCTCTATTTCTGCTTGTTGGGAGTTTCCCCAAGATACCCTGTGCACAGCTACTGCTGTAATACTGGGAAGGAAAAGCTCTGGGGTATTTTTCTTTTTCATAGGTGGGGCTGTCTTACAGGAATGAAATCCTGCTAGCAGAAGCCAACAACTGTCTCCGTTACTCTCTGAGAACTGTTCAGCAACTCTGGTTGACATCTAACGAGTCCTCGTCGTTTGGATTTTAGTGTTCTTCCTTGCAAATACAGTAGATGAAGACTCGATAAATCCTACAAAGGGATTCTGGGCACAGCAGGCCAGTAGGATAGCACGTCAGAGGAATACTTTTATTATTCCCACATAAACGCATTGCAACATATCCAAGAAACATAAAGGCGTGGCTATGAGATATCTGTGGGTCTGTGCTGAGGAGCTTCTGTTCCTTAGAAGACTTCCACCACCACCCTTCCCTTGGCCAAATAGCACCAGGCAGCTAATGAGTAAACAACACACATGCTAGGGTGAGTTAGGGTTGGTTCTGCTTCTCCCCCTTTTTTGGTGATCTCAGCCGTAAAACAAAGGAGGGCAGAGACAGCCCTTGGCCAGTCCTTCTGCTTTCAGACAGTTACCGAGAGAGACCTCTTCCTCCAGCTTTGTTGAACCAAGCTCCTCCCATAGTTAGCCATAAGCGCTCGCTCAGTTTTATGGGGCAGTTCAGAGCGTCCTCACTGACTCGGTGCCTTCATCCTGCTCCTGGGCCTCTGACTCTGCTCAAATCTTCTGTACGTAATTCCCAGGGAAAAGCCCTTCTTGCCCGTGGAGACGGCCCTTCCACCAGCCGGAGACATCTGTAAGGAGGAGACAAAATAGCATCTGATCTCTGCTGTCCGTTAGCTGTAATGGCAGCTGCACGGGTGGAGAAATGGGTACAAAGTCTGGATTATCTGCTGGGTGAAGGGGGGGAACCAGCAAAGGATTCAGGCTCAGGGTTTGCACCTTTTCTCCGAAACAGGCCTTTGCAGTCTTTTACACAGTGTGGGATTGCTGCACTTGGAACACAGAGATGATGTAACATCCTAAACCTGATGCATTCAACCCATGGTTCTTAAGGCAGGCTGAGACACTGTTCAGACAAGCTTGGATTTTCCCAGCTGGTGGAGGTAGTATAGCTCCCCCCAAAGAACCTTGGGAGGTGTAGTTCTGGGTGAAGGCAACTCAGGGTTAGTAATCTTTAGAAGAAGAGATTAGATTTATACCCTGCACTCAGAGTCTCAGAGCGGCTTACAATCTTTCACTTCCCCTGCCCACAACGGACACCTTGTGAGCAGTGTTCCCTCTAAGCTGAGTTAGTGTGAGCTAGCTCACAGTCTTTTAGCCTCCAGCTCACAAATTTTTGCAATAGCTTAGGAAGGAGGGCTCCAGAGCAAACTAATTTATGCAGTAGCCAAATTGCTGGCTCACAACTTTAATGTCAGTAGCTCACAAAGTAGAATTTTTGCTCACGAGACCACCGCTTAGAGGGAGCATTGCTTGTGAGGTAGGTGGGGCTCTTTCCATGTGAATTGCTCCACCCAGTAAGGAAAAAAAATTAGAGGGAACATTGATTCATGATCCAGTTTTGCATGAGAAGAACAAGAGATTGGATTTATACCCCGCCCTTTACTCGGAGTCTCAGAGTGGCTTAGAAACTCCTTTCCCTTCCCACAACAGACACCCTGGGAGGTAGGTGGGGCTGAGAGAGCTCTTTCGAGAACTGCCTTTTCAAGGGCAGCTCTTGTCAGAACTATGGCTTGCCCAAGGTAATCCACCAGCTGCATGCAGAGGAGTGGGGAATCTAACCCGCTTCTCCCAGATTAGAGTCCGCACACTTAACCACTACACCAAACTGGCTCTCAGTTTGGGGAGAGCTGTGGATTGATGTACTACAGTTTCATAGTGCCTTGCCTTTTAAGAGGGCCTATGGGGTGGGAGAAATCCCTTGCACTTAGCATGTCAAGAACACTTGGCTTAGACTTGGTGTGCTGGTTTTCCAAGGGGTGGGGGTTCTTTTTCAGTCTGGAAATCCAATAAGGGTCCTCTTTGGCTAATCTGAAGAAGTATAGGATACCAATTCAGTGAGAACTAGGTGCATCTTTCAAATGGATGAACCCTCAAGGCTGGGTCGAGTACAAAGGTATGGGGGGAGTTACGCCTTGAAAGCTATACAAGCTTTGTTAGCTCAAGTTTATTTGAAACTTGAGCTAACAAAGCTATCCCACGATAGCTAGTATTTTGAAGAGTGCTGTTGGTCTTGAAAGCCCCTCATAAATGGAGTACACAAGCCCCAAGAGACTGCCTGATAATATTCCAACGTTAACGGGGCCGAGGTTGAGAACGGCTTTCCTAACTCTTGAGCTTGTGGTGGAGACCAGATTTGAGTTACGATCTTCCTGGATCATTGCTTGTTCTCTTAGCCGCTGTGCTGAACAGGTTGCCAGAGTTGAACGTGACAGAATTTTGGTATCTCTTGACTCCGAAAAAAACCCGAAAAAAATTCTGCCTCAGATATCCGAAAAGCTGAAAAAACCCGAAAAGACTTTTTTTTGGGGGGGGTTGAATTTGGAAAACCCGAATGCACACCCCTACTCTGGAGCACATTTTATAAACATCTGATTGACTCACACCTCTCTGTGCTTGTGGCCTAATTTCCTCAGCACAGTGGTTTCTGTGCGTTTGCACTCATCCGATTCCCCCATACCAAACTGCCCATCCCTCAGAATTACTCCTGAAACACACAGGATCTACGCACAGGTCTTCCTACCTTCCATCAGGATGTCTATAACATCTCCTACATTGAAGCTGAGCTCATCCACATCCTGCCCGTGGTACTGGTACAGAGCTTGGCAGCGGGGGCCCGAGGGCCTCGGCTGGGGTGGCTTCGGTCGGGCCGGAAGTGGCCGTTGCCCGATGCTTTTCTTCCTTTGTGCCCTGCCATAGCCAAGACAAAAGAGAGTCAGTGTATGCTTCGGGGGATGAGAGTTCTTCATTCAAATTCTGTGAAACTGGAATTTACAAATAGGGTGAGTGTTCCGGGTCATCTGGTAACGTGTCCTTTGATTTTGCAGCTGCTTTGGTGTTTTGCAGCTGCTTTGCAGCTCTTTTTATTACATTTTTTCCCAAAGCCAAATTTCCAGCCCATGTGGAGCTCATCTAGGCCGATCCTGCATTGAGCAGGGTGTTGGACTAGATGGCCTGTATGGCCCCTTCCAGCTCTGTGATTCTATGAGGCAAAGATGAAGAAGAAGAGAAGAGGAGATTGGATTTATGCCCCCCCCTTCACTACCTGAAGGAGTCTCAGAGCGGCTTACAATCCCTTTCCCTTCCCCTCCCCACAACAGACACCCTGTGAGGTAGGTGGGGCTGAGGGAGCTCTCCTGAGAACTGCCCTTGAAAGAACCACCCTGAGAGAACTTGTGACTGACCCAAGGTCACTCCAGCAGCTGCATGTGGAGGAGTGGGGAATCAAACCCGGTTCTCCCAGATTAGAGTCCGTGCTCCTAACCACTACACCAGACCGGCTCTCAAGATAAACTTGGACTGTGTGAGTAACATCTGGTATGTGGCCAAATAAAGCTTCCAGTGTATATGGGGCTAGGGATGCCAGCCTCCAGTTGGGACCTGGGGATCCCCCGGAATTAGGGCTCCTCTCCAGACTACAGAAATCAGTTCCCCTGGAGAGAATGGCTGCTTTGGAGGGTGGACTCTATGGCATCATACCCCACTGGGGTTCCTGTCCTCCCCAGGATCCACCCCCAAATCTCCAGGAGTTTCCCAACCTGGAGCTGGCAACCCTTCCCCCCTATGGTGGCCAGCGGGGACCTGACAGTCTTATTTGGAAGTGACCACTCTCCCTATCTCTGTGCCGCAAACTGGTATAAGCAACACAAATAAATCAGGGTTCTCCGACGTTTTTGAGCCTGCGGGGACACCTTGGGAATTCTGACACAGGTCAGTGAAGGCAACCAGGAAATGGCTGCTATGGGAGATGGACCCAGCTGCAAAATGGCCACTGCAGGAGGCAGAACGCCATGCACACACAGAGAAAGCCCAAGCGCAGGGGACGTGTGGGGAGTACATAAGAACATAAGAGAAGCCAATGTTGGATCGGGCCAATGGCGCATCCAGTCCAACACTCTGTGTCACACAGTGGCCAAAAATACCAGGTGCCATCAGGAAGTCCAGCAGTCGAGCCAGGACGCTAGAAGCCCTCCCACTGTTGCCCCCCCCAAGCACCAAGAAGACGGAGCATCACCCGCCGCAGACCGAGAGTTCCTATCTATACCTTGTGGCTAATAGCCACTGATGGACCTCTGCTCCATATCTATATATCTAATAGCCAAGGCGCCCCCTGCGTGCGGATATCTAAATCTGCACATCGGGGGCACCTAGGGGGCAAAGAGATTTTCCTGCACATTTGGGGCAATCACCGGATGTGCAGAAAAATCTGTAATCTATAAAAAAATCTATGGGGGGGATACTTAAATCCCCCCCAAAGTAAAAGAGCATTCCCTGTGTATGCGCAGAGAACACTCTGAGAACTGCCTTGCCGCCACTGGGGAGGGAGGGGGAGGGAGAAAGCTGGCTCAGGCCTCACTGTTGGGGGGGGGAATGTCCCCCCCCCCAGTATATTGGCTCCCACTTCTTGTGCTTATCTAATTCCCTCTTGAAGCCGTCCGTGCTTGTAGCTGCCACCACCTCCTGTGGCAGTGAATTCCATGTGTCAATCACTCTTTGGGTGAAGAAGGACTTCCTTTTATCTGTTCTAACCCGACTGCTCAGCAATCTCATGGAGTAATTTTAAAAAATACCCTGGGAAAGGAGTGTGTGTGGTACTATAACCAAAAGCGGTGTTATCTTAATCTGCACAGCCAATCAGAAGCCCAGCTGGGCAGGAGCCCCCACTTGGCCCCACCCACTTTTAAAACAGACTCAGGCACCAGAAAAGGGGTCGGCGGGTTCTATGGCGCCCTTTGGGGGGGGGGTCTTTGGAATAAATCATACAAAGTAGATCTCTGCCCCAAGTTTCCGGTGCGTCGCAGAATTCAGCTTTTCTTGGCACAGAATGTGGGATGCCTCCATGTACAGTGAACGTGTGTAGAGTATGCACGGTAGCTGAGCTACGCTGGGGAGAGGGACCTTCTTGTGAAATTGCCCCCCCTCCCTCGTCCCCAGGCTGCTCATTTTGATCACCTTGTGGGCAAAGGTGGTTGATCACTGAGGCAAGGATGTTTGCCCATCTTTAAGGCTAAACATTAGGAAGAACTTCCCGACAGCTAGAGCAGTTCCTCAGTGGAACAGGCTTCCTCGGGAGGTGGTGGGGTCTCCTTCTCTGGAGGTTTTCAAACAGAGGCCAGGTGGCCGTCGGACCGCAATGCTGATTCTGTGGATTTGGGCAGCTCATGAGAGGGAGGGCAGGAAGGGTTGCCTCAGTGCTTAGTTCTCGTGGGCCTTTCTTACACACTCAGGGAACTGCCGATTGCCATCTTGGGGTCAGGAAGCCATTTTCCTCCAGGCCAGTTTGGTCAGGGATCCTGGAGGGTTCTTTTTATCATTTTTTGGGCATGGACCAAGGGTCACTGGGGATATGGGGGGGGAGGTATTTGTGAATTTCCTGCATTGTTCAGGGGGTTGGACTAGATGACCCCAGAGGTCCCTTCCAACTCTTATGGTTCTAAGAGGACTCCAGCTGCAGCCGCCCTTTGGCAAGGGAGGGGAGGAATGCCAGTTTCCCAGCAAACAACAGTGGTTTTCTGCTTTCCTAGAGAAAACTTTTTTCGACTCACCCCAAACGGAAACTTTTGCTTAAAAGCAAACAAACCCCCCAGTGAAAATGCATCTCCGCTGTAGCTCTTAGAAATCCTCCATCGGATGCTGGAAACGCCTGTTCCCAGAGCATCGCCTTACCCAGCCATCCCTTCATCCGGAACGTTGAGGAAGTCCAGGTTGTGCTCAGAAGGTTGTCTTGCCTTGGGCCGCCGAGCCTGGCCTTGCTTGGGCAGGGCGGTGGCCGGGGGCCGTTGCCCCTGCCTTTGGGGCGTGGTGTATGTGTTGTCTGGCCCCCGGGTGCTGTTCCGAGGAAACTGCGGGGCCCCATTCCTGCAGGGTCCTGCTGCGAGAGTTCTCCCTGAAAGATGCATTGTAACAGCCTCGTGAAGGGAGTCCACAGGTAAGTTACTACCGTAGTTCTCAACGCTTGTTACTAGCCTGCTGGATGCGTCCCTAGGCTTGTCATGTGTGACAGAACCAGTCGTTTGAAAAAGAAAAAATAACCCCACATGCCTCGAATCTACAAATGCTTCACTGACACTTCATTACCTTAACGTTACTGGCGAGTAGCTACTTAAAAGCGTCTGTTTTATTTATTCATTGGAATATTTTTACCCCACTTTTCTCCTGCAAAGCAAGAAGAAGAAGAGATTGGATTTATACCCTGCCCTTCACTAGACCAAAGGAGTCTCAGAGCGGCTTACAAACTCCTCTCCCTTCCCCTCCCCGCAACAGACACCCTGTGAGGTAGGTGGGGCTGAGAGAGCTCTGACAGAAACGGCTCTTTTTCAAGAACAGCTCTTATCAGAACTATGGCTTGCCCAAGGTCATCCAGCCAGGTGCAAGTGGAGGGGTGGGGAATCAAACCTGGTTCTCCCGGATTAGAGTCCGCGCACTTAACCACTACATCACACAAAAACCAGAACGGTCTAAAAAAATCACAATACATAGAAACAGCAGCCAGGAGATGGGACTGATTAACACAGTACCATGCAGAAGATCCTTCTCCCCACAAAACCCCAACCACTATGCAAAAGAGCCCTGAAATTGTTAATTCTGGGGTGGAAATGGATGGTGCTTTACTTTGAAAAGTCATCTCAGAGCTCTTAGCCGTTGCCTTTCTCTCCTGCCCTTTCTGATCTTTCTTTTAAATACATGTCACAGATTTCCAGCCACTTACGGCCAGTGTTCCCTCTGAGCTGAGTTAGTGTGAGCTAGCTCCCAGTTTTTTAGCATCTGGCTCACCCATTTTTGTCTTCGCTCCGGAAGGAGGGCTCCAGAGCAAACTGATTTATGCAGCGGCCCAATCGCTCGCTCACCACTTGAATGCCAGTCACTCACAAAGTAGAATTTTTGCTCACAAGACTCCACAGCTTAGCGGGAGCATTGCTTACGGCCCGTTGGAAGCCTGTGGTAACCTTTTACAGCAACCCTAAGCAGCATAAATGGGATTGTTTTTGGCACCGTGTGAAAAATCCCACCCACCCCCCCAAAATCCCTGCAAGTGACCGGCCGAGGGTCACCCCAGTGATTCGCATTGCTGATTCAAACCCGAGTGTCCGCTGTCCAAATCGGACACTATCCGCTATGCCTGCCGCACAGCCTTTCCCCATAACGCATTCCAAACTCTTGTCTTTCTTGGCTCATTCATATGATACCTGTCTCACTACCACACTTAGAGCTGAGTTCCTTCCCTACCTCTTGGGGCTGGCGGGGCGGCTCGTGGTGGGGGCAGGCGCGTGTGGGAACCTTTGGTTGTCTGGAGTCCTTTCCTGGTGGGTTCTGCAGAAACAGAAGAGACGGTGATGGAGAGGAAGGATAAAGGTGGGACTTGGGGGGGGGGGGCGTCTGAATATCTTTCAACTCCTGCGAAACCATTCCCAAACTCTTTCCTCACCTGCAAGACTGCAGGAAAAATACAGAATGCAGGCGCAGGTACAAAACAGCAACGATTACAAGACATTCAGTGCTTAGTCCTTGTGGCCCTTTCTGACATGGCCAGGGAAATGCTGATCGCCACTTTGGGGCCAGGAAGCAATTTTTCAGCAGGCCAGTTTGGCCAGGGATCCTAGAGGGTTTTCTTTGTCGTCTTCTGGGCATGGAACAGGGGTCACTGGGGGTGTGTGGAGGAAGTTTGTGAATTTCCTGCATTGTGCAGGGAGTTGGACTCGATGACCCTTGGAGATCCCCTCCAACTCTAATTCTATGATTCTATTTCTGAATCCTCTTACTGAGGATTGTATTCCACGTCTGCGTACAACCAAGTCCAGAAAAACAAGGGAATGCACCAATATTTATCATGTTATTTGTTTCTACGTTGATCTTCTTGTCAACAGCTGGGGGGGGGGTTCCTCTTCCTTGTTGGTTTCACACACTTGCCAATGCAGGTGGTGTAGCCAGTAGACACAATTTGTACATACAGTGCATGTCACTTATACCTAACATACTGTTTGTTTCCTTTGATGGGAGGGGGGAATGGAAAAGAGGAACCGGGAGGGTGAGGAGGAGGAGGAGGAGGAGTTTAAACATCACTCCTAAGGGGAAGGAATGAAGACTTACTGGAGTTCTTCGGGAGTCCACTTCCAATGCTGACCGAAAGAGCTTTCCCTGCTGCTTTGAGGACAGCCACGCTTCCCTGCCCACTGAGGAAAGTCACCGTTCGGGTCCCCCCTCCGCCCCAGCCTTCCTTCTTCACACGGAACTGTAGTCTGTGATGACGGAGAAGGGAAAAGAAGAAGAAGAAGAAGAATTGAATTTATACCCCCCTGCCCTTCACTCAGAGCGGCTTACCATCTCCTTCCCTCCCTCTTCCCACAACAGACACCCTGGGTGATTTCCCACAAGCGCTGCTCCGCGCTCACTCTTCTCTTTGGCCCGAAGGTACGTGTCAGTTTCACACAAGCTGCTGCCCGACCGCATTTTGCCCCGCAGGTTCGTGCGATTTCCCCCGCGTCTACTCAAGCCTGTTTTTTGAGGATTGAGTAGACGTGGGGAAAATCGCTCGAAGCTGCGGGGCAAAACGCGGCCGCGCAGCAGCTTGTGTGAAATTGACACGTACCATTGGGGCAAAAGTGAGTTAGTGTGAGCTAGCTCGCAGTTTCTTAGCCTCCAGGTCACACATTTTTGTCTTAGCTCAGGAAGGAGGGTTCCAGAACAAACTGATTTGTGCAGTAGCCAAATCGCTCACAACTTTAATGCCAGCAGCTCACAAAGTAGGATTTTTCCTCACAAGACTCCACAGCTTAGAGCGTTGCCTGTGAGGTAGCTGGGGCGGAGAGAGCTCTTTCGAGGACCGCTCTTGAGAGAACAGCTCTGAGAGAACTTATGACCAACCCAAGGTCACACACACACCCCAGCTGCATGTGAAGGAGTGGGTGTTCTGAACACACAAATCTGCCTTATGCTGCATCAGACCCTTGTTCTGTCAAGGTCAGTATCGTCTACTCAGACTGGGGCAGGGGCCCTCCAAGGTCTTGGGCTGGAGTCTTTCACATCACCTACTCCCCAGTCCTTTTAACTAGCGATGCCGGGGATTGAACCTGGGGCCTTCTGAGTGCCAAGCAGATGCTCTGTCCAGTAAGCCACAGCCCAAATGGGGGATCATTCACCAGACATCCCTAATAATATCAGCTCACAGGATTCCCTGTACCGGCGGACATCTAGGTGACTGTTACGTGGGTCGATGCAGATCGTGTTCCCTTTCCAGCCCACCCGTCTCCCGTTCAAGTATTAACCAGGGCCGGCCTTGTTTAGTTTCTGAGCGCTGACGAGATCGGTGTAGCCTGGGCCACCCAGGCCAGGGCAAAGGGGGGCTTACGTGTCACTAAAGCTGAGCTGGAGCTTGTTGTGGGTCGCCTCTTCGTAGCGTTTGCAGAGCAGGCTGACGAGTTCCGTCTTGAAGATGGACTCCAGGAGAGTGTCGGCCTCGGCTTCATGAAGGATGAAGAAGTCATCCTGCCTGGTGCTGCGGCATCCGGGAAAGGAAAGAGAAGAGGAGGGGGGCAGATCAGACCCCTTGAGCGAGGAAGGAACCGGTGGCTGCAGGACAGCCGAGTGAGGAGCGTTGTAAGAATCTAAGGACGCCTGTAAGGGACCAGAACCCCCTTCTGTTGTGCTGGGACCAACCCTGGAATGAGAACCCAGCCAAATTTCCGTTGTCCCCCCCCCCACGCCACCGAGACCACCAGAAAGAGGGCACGGAGCATCTTCAAAAGACGAGGAATCCCAGAATAATGACGAGGAATCCCAGAATAAAACATGCAAAAGAGGTTTGGCTCAGGGGACACCTGGGAAATATGGGAAAGCGCGTCACCTGAGGGATACCCTGTGGACAGCCTGGATCTCCACCTTCTTCTTCAGCACTTCCCGGATCTGGCCCTTTTCCGGGCCTTTCTTCACCTTCTCGCGGCCAATTAGGTAGAAGTATTTGGGGGTCAAGATGAAATCACGTTTAATGGGCTGAGGGAAGCAAGGAGCGAGAGAGAGAGAAGGGAGGCAGGTCACAAGGAGGACAACCAGCACAAGAGGTTTATCTACGCCGCGTCCCATCTCCAGGACTTTGGTAAGCCAACACATGCATGTCCAATTCAAAACAAAGTCAAGCGAACATTCCAGATCCTGCAGGTCTTTGTGCCTGAAACTACAGGGGTTTGGTATGTAGGGTTCTCAAGAGCCTTTGGACATCCGGGATATTCCAAGTCCTTTCCCTGAAAGTTCAGCTTTCATTCCCTCCACCCCTGTACTCATGGAAGAAAATACACAATTAAGTCTATAATGAGCAATGCGTTTCCTTCTTCCGCCTAACAGAGCAAAGGCTAAGGAATAACAAACAAGCACTAGGGACACATTTTATTTGCTTGTTTTTTGCCACCCCGTAGGGTTTTCGATAGGCGCTGCGGTGGCTCAAGTGGTTAAGACGCTGAACTGCAGGCTGTGGAAGGTCGGTAGCTCAGTAGTTCGAGACCCGAGTGTGCCGCATGACGGAGTGAGCTCCCGTCTCTAGTTCCAGCTCTTGCCAACCTAGCCGTTCGAAAGCAAGAAATTGCAAGTAGATAAATAGGGACCACTTCGGTGGGAAGGTAACAGCGTTCCGCGCGCCTTGGTGTTTAGTCATGCCGGCCACATGACCACGGAAACGTCTTCAGACAGCGCTGGCTCTTTGTCTTTGAAACGGAGATGAGCACCGCAACCCTAGAGTCGGACTCGACTGGCTTTCGAGCAAGGGAACCTTTACCTTTACTTTAGGGTTTTCGAGGCAAGAGACATCCAGAGGTGGTTTGCCATTGCCTGCCTGCCTGCCTCCATGTCACGACCAGTGTTCCCTCTAAGCTGAGTTAGTGTGAGCTAGCTCACAGTTTTTTAGCCTCCAGCTCACAGATTTTTGTCTTAGCTCAGGAAGGGACGGCTCCAGATCAAACTGATTTATGCAGTAGCCAAATCACTGGCTCACAGCTTTAATGCCAGTTGCTCACAAAGTAGAATTTTTGCACACAAGACTCCACACCTTAGAGGGAACATTGGTCACGACCCTGGTATTCCTTGGAGGTCTCCCGTCCAAATACTACTTGGGGCCAATCCTGCTTAGCTTCTCAGATCTGACAAGACTGGGGTAGCCTGGGCCATCCAGGTCAGGGTAGATCAAGGCTCACATTTAAGTGTATTAAAAAAAGAGATGGAATAGAATCAAAGAACTTTAATCCTATGAGGCTACTTGTACAGATGTTCTTGGCTGTTCAGCTCTAACGCATAACCCCCCCACACACCTGAGCTTTTATTTCGACTTTTTTGATTCCGCCCTCCCCTGCAAACAGGGCTCAGGGTGGCTTGCAACATACATAAATACATTTAAAAATTAAAACACTATATAATGATTCATTACAGACCACAGATTCTTCTTCCAATTACCCTTTTATTTATTTTGTTTGATTTAAAACATTGATTAGCTGCCTTTCTTCCTAACGGAACTCGAGGTGGCTTACAGTATAAATAAAACAATGACTACAAAAAACACACAACACGTAAAAACAATTTAAAAATTAAAACACTATATAACGATTCAACAGACCACAGATTCTTCTCCCATTTACCATTTTATTCATTTTG
Source organism: Gekko japonicus (assembly GCF_001447785.1). Taxonomy (NCBI): domain Eukaryota; kingdom Metazoa; phylum Chordata; class Lepidosauria; order Squamata; family Gekkonidae; genus Gekko; species Gekko japonicus. Next base: position 88,437 of record NW_015168097.1, read on the forward strand.
TTTTATTTAAAACATTGATTAGCTGCCTTTCTACCTAACGGGACTCGAGGTGGCTTACAGTATAAATAAAACGATGACTACAAAAACACACACGACAAAAACAATACACGTAGAACAACAAGTATAAAAACACACAAAAGGACACAATTTAAAAACCTCCAATTAGGACTGTCAATAAATACAAACACTGCAGGGCTCTTTTTGTAGCAGGAACTCCTTTGCATATTAGGCGACACACCCCTAATGGAGCTAATCCTCCAAGAACTTACAGTAGCCCCTGTAAGAAAAGTTCTGTAAGCTCTTGGAGGATTGGCTACATTAGGGGTGTGTTGCCTAATATGCAAAGGCGTTCCTGCTACAAAAGAGCCGTCAAACTATCAGTCAAATGCAGTCCTAAACAAAACTGTCTTCAGCCACATCCTGAAAATCAACAGTCAGGGGGCCAGGCACATTCCCTGGGAAGGTTGTTCCATAATCATGGGGCTATGACCAAAAAGGCCCTCTCTCGTGTACCCACCAAACAAGACTCTTTGATTGGTGAGACAGTCAAGAGGGCTTGTCCCTGTGGTCTTAATTCCCAGGCAGGAACAATGTACAATGTAAACAGAACTTTAAAATACACAAAACACATAAAAGGCCATGAATTAAAACCACAATTTAAAACTACGAATTGGCAGAAAACTAAACTAATTGAATGCTGCCATCGTCAGCTCT
>NW_015168097.1:89907-90113 GCF_001447785.1 Gekko japonicus
CGAATCCCATCCAACGATAGGGGTAGCATCCAGCAGAATCTCAGGCCCGAGGATGTTCTAAAATTTCAGACCAGACAATGTTCCAGGCGCACTCATCAGTGGCAGCCCCTAATCGAAAGCGTGGCGGAAGAGCTCCATTTTACAGGCCCTGCAGAACTGTAAAAGGTCTCGCAGGGCCCTGATGTTTTCCAGGAGCTCATTCCACC
>NW_015168097.1:90323-91721 GCF_001447785.1 Gekko japonicus
AAATTAGTCATACTTTGTTACTTTGTTACTGATCTCTGGTATTTTTTTTATGTTATTAGATTTATATACTGCCCTCCCCAGTGGGCTCAGGGCAGTGCACAACAGTTAAACATACAATTAAAACAATATTAAAATAATGATTTACACATAAAATCATGAAATACCGTATCATTATAAAAGTTGTCAGATGACTAGTCAGAAACAGGTGGACAATTGGCCTGAAAAAATTGGGCAGAAAAAGTTGGGGCCAGAAAAGCTGGAGGGAGGGGGGGCGGGGGGGACGTTCAGCTGCCTCAACCAAATGCCCGGTGGAAGAGCTCCGTCTTGCAGGCCCTGCGGAGCTGCAATACGTCCCGCAGGGCCTTGATCTCACACGGGAGCTCATTCCACCAGGCAGGGGCCGGGGCTGAAAAAACCCTGGCCCTGGTCGAGGCTAGCCAGACGTCCCTGGGGCCGGAAACCACTAACAGATGTTGATTTGTGGGCCTCAGCACCCTCTGGGGTTCATATGGGGAGAGGCGGTCTCGTAGGTATGCTGGCCTCTATATTCTGACTTTGTTCACAGTTTGTATTTTGTAACAGCCAATGGCTAATTATAATAAACTAAAATGAAACTACTCTGCCTTGCTGTGAGTCCAGGACCTGGGACTCTCTGCCCAGGACTCAGGCAGAGAAGTATCTTTCCCGACACCCGAGATCCTTGAACTGAAGAAGCGGGGACTAAATTTGAGACTGTCTGCCCGGGACACAGGCAGAGACACATTTCCCCCAGCACCAGCTACCCGAGATCCAGAGACACCGGACTTGAACCTGGGGCCTTCTGCATCTAAAACACCTGCCTGCTGTACCAGTAAGCCACAGACCCTCCCTGTGGTTGCCTGAAAGTATGCCACATTTCCACCAGTGCGTTCAGAAAGCACAGAATCAAGTTGAGAACAAGTAGAGAGACTTTTATGATTACTATAGACAAACGACATAGATTCAACAAAGCTGTTAGAGGAGTTACAAAGAAATGTACATTGATTCATACTAGGGCTGCCAAGTCCCCCCGGGGGGCGGAAATCCCCCCGCCCCAGAGGCCCGTTCCCCAATGCCGGGGAATCGGGCCCCGGGGGGAACCCCGCCCCAGCGTGCACGTCACAGGGAAGTGACGTCATGACGCCGGGCACGCTGGGGGCGGGGCCACGGCCATACAAGGGAAAACTCTATTGGTTTTCCCTTGTATGGTCGTGGCCCCACCCCCAGCGTGTCCGGCATCATGACGTCACTTCCCTGTGATGTGCATGCGGTGCGCGCACGCACGCACCAGGATCCGCACGGGAGTCCCCCGCCGGCAAGGTAAGTGCCACTTGGCAACCCTAATTAATACTCAAAATTTGTATTATTTATTTATTTATT
>NW_015168097.1:91861-101315 GCF_001447785.1 Gekko japonicus
CCCCTTCGTGTTGCCGTCGCTTCCCTCCCTGCCCCCGCCTCAAAGGACCCCTCGGCTGTCTCGTCCCCCCCCTTCGTGTGGCCACCGCTTCCGTCTCTGCCCCCGCTGCCGCCTCAAAGGACGCCTCAGCTGTCTCGTTCCCCCCCCTTCGTGTGGCCGCCGCTTCCCTCCCTGCCCCCACCGCCGCCTCAAAGCGAGGCCTCGGCTGTCTCTCTCCCTCCCCTTCGTGTGGCCGCCGCTTCCCTCCCTGCCCCCGCCGCCGCCTCAAAGCGAGGCCTCGGCTGTCTCTCTCCCCCCCCTTCGTGTGGCCGCCGCTTCCCTCCCTGCCCCCGCCGCCGCCTCAAAGCGAGGCCTCGGCTGTCTCTCTCCCTCCCCTTCGTGTGGCCGCCGCTTCCCTCCCCGCCGCCTCAAAGCGAGGCCCGCAGCCGCGGGGCCTCATCGGTCGCTCACTCCCTTCCCCCGCGCGTTCCCTGCGCATGCGCAGGGAACGCTTGTTTAGTTTTGGGGGGATTTAAATATCCCCCCGATAGTTTTGTTAAGTTTTCAGATTTTTGTGCACACCTGGGGACTGCCCCAAGTGTCCACAGAAATCTCCCTGCCCCCCAGGTGCCCCCAATGTGCGGATTTAGATATCCGCACGCAGGGGGCGCCTTTCACTATTAGTATAAGGATAATATAAACCTTGTATAAAGATAAGAAAAATTGGTTTTTTTTAACTCCTTTCTTGTGTGTTTTGCTTATATGCTTTCCTACCTAGCCCTTTAGATAGGAAATAATGGACATATAGATGGAAAAATATCAGGTTGATGGGTTATTTTACTGTATTTTGATTTGTTATGATACTCTTTGTTATGATACTTTTTCATGTTTTATATTCTTATATTATGCAATGTCCTTAAAACGTGTTTAACACATGACGTTTTATGCTTCTCACCCTTCCCTTTATCCCTTTTTATTTTGTATCCCCTTGTCAGGAAGGCGAGGGTCCTCCCTTCCCGACTGTACCGGAGGAACCCCTGCGTTCTGACGCCAGGGAGCGGGCGAAATCATGCAGGTGTCCCCTGAAGGCCCCGGAATACTCCCACATCGGCCCTTCCGAGGTGGACCAGCAGGGAAGGGGGAGGAAAAGGATGGCCAGCCGGCTGGGCTTCTCGCCAGGGGCCCGACCGCTGGAGAGAGGGATGGGGAATGCATGGGACAGGGCCTCAGCAACTGGAACCCAGCCCTCTGGTTAGGTTCCTTTAATAAGGCGTGGGTGGTGGGATGCGCACGTGGGGAGTCAGCACAAATAAAAGAGGAGCAGGTGGAAGCCGGGGAGGATTGGTGGAGTCTTGAAAAGAGTGACGGAGTGGAGGGAGACGCGGGGCAGCTGCCCTTATCCACTCGAACCCGTCCTCCAAGACCACCGCCGGGTACAGAGTGCACCAACTCTGTCGGTGACATCTGAGGTGACCCCTGTTCGACTGTGCCGACTGCCGTCCTGGACCCGGCCCACGGCCCACCCGAACCTCAGCATCACCCAGGGACTGACACCCCTTTAAATGGTAAAATAAAATATTATATTAAAAAAACCTCAAAAAGCACAGAATTAAGAAACGGGCACAGATTTTAGTGTCACCCTTTCGAAAGAAAGCGAGTTTTTAGTCTTCGTTTTGAAAAGCATGGGAGCAGTGCCCAATGGAGCTCCTTGTGCCTCACCCACAGCCAGCAAAGCGAGGGACATACAAACTGAGAGATTACACAAATGTGCTCAGATGTGCTCTTTCAGTTCAGCTGTTCTTGCTGCAGAGACTGGATTGGACAGGATCTAATATCTTGTTTAAAGAGGCAGCGGACTTACCACCTAGGAAATGCGTTCTTCTGAAAGCAAGTCTTTGTGTATTAGGATGCAGCTGGTAATTGTGGGCGGAGTCAGAGGGTCAGCCAATGAGCCGAACCAGAGTGCATTTTTTTTTCCTGTGGGTCTAAGAGTTGTTGCCTACTGAGTTGTCGTGGGGTGGGTTGCAGCCCGGTAGATCAGGACATAGGGTCAATCCTTAGAACCACCGGCTCAAACCAACTGCCTTATTCATTCTCAGTTTACTTCCCACGATTAGAAAAGATACCTTTACACATTTATCCCCTATTTTGACATACTTATTGCTTTGCTGTCCTTTCTCCCCCTTAATTAGATCAAAACAACTGTTGACCTTATAACCTTTGTCTTTGCATATCTTAAAACATCTTCATCATGTTACAGCCTCTGTCTGTAAGTCTGAACTCTCACCTTCCATTCCAGTGTATTTGGAAAAGCGTGCATACACACGAAAGCTCATACCCTGAATAAACCTTTGTTTGTCTTAAAGGTGCCACTGGACTCTACGTTTGTTCTGCCTTATTCATTGGACTGCTGGATACTGAAACCAAGCCGAAATTCCCAACCATTGGCTCCCCTTCTGTAGAACTTTGGTGCTGCACAGAGCTAAAGATGCTGAGCTTACCGATTCTGGGTTCTTGACAAAAACCTTTGTGCGGCCCATCTGGTACTGGTCCATATCCATATTGACGGATCTCAACAAGTGCTGGACCCCTTGGCGCTCGTCTCCCCGCCACCTGGGCCATGTCTCTGGGGTCAGGATGGCATACCTGAGCACAGGAGGTCAATCAACCAATGTTTATCTATGGTCCAAGACCGGTGATCAAAGAGATACATATTCATTAGGTACCAACAAATTTGCTTTCAGCTTAAAAGATATCTAGACATATAACCTTAAAATCTTTAAAAGTTTAAAGATCCATTGTATTGAAAATTATAAAATATCTACGACTGAGCTAATTTTGACTTATGTGGAAGGTAGATAAGGGTTATGCTTGATCTGCTTTGTTGTGGAATTTTACCAGCTGTGCGCAGAATTTAGGTATTTGTCTAGAGACATATAATCACAACCCCGATATTCCATTCATACACGTCAGCAATACTACGACGACCATGAAAGATATGGGTTCAGACACTTTGTCAGGACTGAGGTGCCAAGGTGGGAAAGTTACATATAATCACAACCCCGAAATTCCATTCATACACATCAGCAATACTACAACGACCATGAAAGACTCTACTTCAAGGACACTTCCCATGTGAAAGATGTCTTTGAGACACCATGGAAGAGTTACCAAAGCTAGCCTCCCTAAATTCTACAGGCACTCACTCCCCCCCTCAGGAATGCAATGGCAGGTGAGGGCAAGCGATAAGGGTGTGGGAATAACAAATGGCTGGGTGCAGGGAGCAAACGGGATACAGAGAACATGAATACATTGGGTAAAAATACAACAGGTACAGTTGATCAAGTGCCCGAGTCTGACAGGTAAATGCTGTTCTCAATCCCACCAAGGGCTCCCTCTTTCAAAGGGGGGGAGGGGTCGAGGAAAGAAGGGTGTGCAGGACTTCCGCCATGCTGAGCTGGGGTCCTGGAGAAGCGGAAGCGCTCTTACCTCTGAAGGAATTTCTGGAACAGCCTGCGATAGGCAAACCCAGCTCTGCGGACACGGATATTCTCCTTCAAGCCCAGATATTCCACTTGGTGCTTCACCCTAAAAAGGAAGAAAAAAAGCATGTGATGTAGCCGGGAGACATACAGGACAAATGTCCACTGGTCTTCTACCACTCTGGCTCCCCACGCCGTAAAAAATCCAGGGGGTTGTAAATCAGTGATGGCGGTGAAGCCCTCTTTCATATTTCTCGGTCCTCCCCTGTGTGGGGGAACGGGAACGAATGCCAAACCAGTTTAATTCTCTAGCGAAGACAGGACATAAGGGATACTTTTGCCAAGTCTCTTTCTCTAGTCCGTTGCTCTCCGTTTAATGCGACCTTTTGTTGTGGCCTCTCTGATTCTCACGCCACTGAAACCAGACCCTAATCCTTCACTTCTCTCAGACAGCACAGGGCCTCTCCCCAAATCCTTCCACTGGAATTCTGTCACCTTCCTTACCTTTGGCGGTGCTTTCCTGTTCCACTAGTTCCCAAAACTCCATCCCGTGCCGGCCATGCTCTGCAGATATCCCACTCCCTCAGATGTCCCCATTCTTTTACTATAACTGCCCCTTCAGTTTGGATCAAGCCGTTTTTCTCTCATCAAATCACTCTTCAGAACCCAATTTTCCTGTGAAATCTTTGGCTCATGCCCCTAACGGTTACCAGCTTCTGGGGTGAAGCCCAGAGTCCTCCCATAATTACAACTGAGCTACAGACTACGGAGATCCCTTCCCCTGCAGCTTCAGAAGGCAGTCTTTATGGCACCGTACCCCACTGAGGTGAGGTCCCTCCCAAATCCTGCCCTCCCCAGGCAACACCCCAAATCTCTAAGAATTCCCCAACCCAGAGCTGGGAACCACACAGTCTCCTAACCCTTTCAAAGACATCTTTAATTTAAGAGAAGAAGAAGAAAAGATTGGATTTATACCCCGCCCTTCAGTTCCCAAAGGTGTCTCATCAGAGCAGCTTACAATCTCCTTTCCCTTCCCCTCCCCACAACAGACACCCTGTGAGCAATGCTCCCTCTAAGCTGTGGAGTCTTGTGAGCAAAAATTCTACTTGGTGAGCTCCTGGCATTAAAGCTGTGAGCGAGCGATTTGGCTACTGCATAAATCAGTTTGCTCTGGAGCCCTCCTTCCTGAGTTAAGGCAAAAATCTGTGAGCCGGAGGCTAAAAAACTGAGCTAGCTCACACTAACTCAGCTTAGAGGGAACACTGCCTGTGAGGTAGGTGGGGTTGAGAGAGCTCTTTCCAGAACTGCTCTATCTGGAACAGCTCTGAGAGAACTTGTGACTGACCCAGGGTCATGCCAGCAGCTACATGTTGAGGAGTGGGGAATCAAACCCGGTTCTCCCAGATTAGAGTCCACGCTCCTAATAGAAATCTCTGTTTCTTACCGGCTCTCTTCCCAGTCTCTAGGCCTCTTGGTCTCGTTGGGCTTAATGCAGCGGATATAATGGGGTGTGCACTTCATCAGGGTATTCACAAGGTCGTTGGCCTGTTTCTGTTGGGAGAGAGCCAAGATGCTTGGTGTCACCCAGCCACACCTAGCCACTACGAGACCCGCTCAGCCAACACTCAGAAAAAAGGCTGGGTTGATGTGGGCGGGGGATATGACGCAGAAGAATATTCCACACCACTGCAGGGAGAGGATCCAATCTTGGAACGCTCCCCTAAGTTAAACAAAAAAAAAAATCCCCAACTCCCTGCAAGCAGAAATCCAGCACAAGATAATATAAGGGACTTCCGGATCAGACCCAAGATCCTACTTCCTGTTTCTCACAGTGACCTCCAAAAGGTCTCCAAGCAAGGTGTGGAGGCCATCGCTTCTCCCTCTTATTACAACTGGTAGGCAAATGTACACTGCCTCTGAACATGGTGGTTCCAATAGCCTTCATGGGTAAACAGCCAGTGATGAGCCACGAGTCAGAGTGTGTTATATGATGAAGAAGAAGAGATTGGATTTATATTCCTTCCTTCACTAACCAAAGGAGTCTCAGAGCGGCTTACAATCTCCTTTCCCTTCCCCTCCCCACAACAGACACCCTGTGAGGTAGGTGGGGCTGAGAGAGCTCTGACAGAAACTGCTCTTTTTCAAGAACAGCTGTGCCAGGACTATGGCTTGCCCAAGGTCATCCAGCAGGTGCAAGTGGAAGAGTGGGGAATCAAACCTGGTTCTCCCAGATTAGTCCATGCACTTAACCACTACACCAAACTGGCTCTCTGTAAACACTCCCAGTGTCCAACTTGCAGGTCAGGGAAACATCAGGTGTATTGCCAAGCTGTGTTCTTTGGTCAGGAGTGTAATCCATTCTAATATTTTTTTCTACTGTACTTCTAATTACTCCGAGGTCTTTACAAATGGTTTTCATTCCCACAGAAGCTCCCTTACCTTGATTTTGGTACCGACTGTGGTGGGACGTCCCTTTTTGTCGGCATCAAGTTTTTCGGGGAACAGTGCCCGAATGAAGCCGCTAGAACAAAATGTTTATTGCTACATGAGGACAAGAATGCCACAAACATAAGCACAGGTGAATACAGGTGCTCCAGATAACATAAGATTAGGTTTAGGTCAATGGGCCATCTAGTCCAGCCTCCTGTTTCTCCCAGTGGCCAATCAGATGCCACCAGAAGTCCAATGATAAGGGCATGGATAAGAATTCTCTCCCTGTGACTGGTATCCAGAGGTACACTACCTCTGAACATGAAGGTACCATTTGATCATCATGGATAAAAACCCAACGACAAACTGCTTCTCCTCTATAAATTTATCTAATCCCCCTTTTAAAAGCCATCAAAGCTAGCTGCCATCCTGCTTCCATGAGTTCCACAGATTACCATAAAATCAGGTCACAGAGGCCAAAACTTCCTCTTATTGTTGCTCCTCCACAACAGGAATTCAGAAATTGACTATCTCTGAACACGGAGGCTCTGTTTAGCCATCTGCGATGGACCTTTCCTCTATGTCAGGGGTGTCAAACTCATTTGTTATGAGGGCCGGATCTGACATAAATGAGACCTTGTTGGGCCGGGCCATGTGTGTCATAAAATGTAATGCCAGGTAGCGGAGATAAAAACTTTATAAAGGACACAAACACAATGGAAGATTTCTTAAACTTTAAATAAAACATTGCTTAAAACACTAGCAGTCTTGCAATATTTTGTCTATTTAACAGTCTCTGATAACTGCCACCTCTTGCTCTGAGTTATTGCAGCAGCAGAACTGGAAAAGGAAGCAGGAAATAGCAAGGGCCTTGCAGGCCAGATTGCAGCCCTCCGAGGGCCTGATCCGGCCCCCGGGCCGCATGTTTGACACCTCTGCTCTATGTATTTGCCTAATTACTTTTTAAGACCAACAACATTAGTGGCCATTGCCACAAGTTCCACAAGTTAATCGGGCATCACATGCGGAAACACTGCCTTTTGATTGTCCTGAACTTTAGTGCCTACTAATTTCATTGGCTGTCTCCCAAGTTCTAAAAAAGAAGGGGAGGAGAGAAAAATCCTTCTCCAGTCCGCTCTCTCTATAACTTTCAGGATTTTATAAAGCTCTCTCGTTGCTTGGTCACCAACATCAAATATAAACAAACCCCATTAAATGTTTTCTTTTAGGGGAAATATTCCAATCCTTCAACAAAGAGGAAACATAAAAATTATTTTGATGATTGGTCGTGTTTCCCCCAATTTCCTTCTATGAGCGTTCCTAATGAGATCTCCTACCTGGTTTCTGACACACAATTCCAATGTTGTATGTATATCTGATGCCACTGAATCTGCTAGTAACTTTTAAGACTTCTTGCTTCATATTTTTAATACTGTCCTTATTTATAGATTTTACTTGTCTCATTGTTTCTTTCACCCATTTCATTCTACCACGTGCATCCTGGAAAGGAAACACTAATATCGGTTGAATTTTGGAATAAATAATAATAAATTAAATAATAAGCAAACCAGCAAGAATAATAAAGTAATGAGAACAATGTATGTTTTTGGGCTTATGGCTTATTATTTAGATTTAATAGTTATTATTGTCCTTAGTTATTATGAATGCCAATATTTATACATAATTTTAGTCGGTTCATAGAACAAAGTTCGAGTCCAGCGGCACCTTTAAGACCAACAAAGTTTTATTCAAGGTATAAACTTTTGTGTGCTTCAGACCAAGAGAAAAGGGCAACTACTAGGATGATAAACGGGTTGGAACACTTTCCCTATAAAGAAAGGTTAAGGCACTTAGGGCTCTTTTAGCCTGGAGAAACGATGGCTGAGGGGTGACATGACTAGGGTTGCCAAATTTATTTTCGCCGGGAGTGGGGGGCTCCCGGCCGGTGTTCTTGCTGTGCGCGCATGCGTAGCGCGCCGCGTGTACATCACCCAGAAGTGACGTCACATGCTGGGGGCGGGGCCACGCCATTTGAGGGGAAAACTCTTTGTTTCCCCCTCAAATGGCATGGCCCCGCCCCCAGCGTGCGACGTCACTTCCGGGTGACGCACACGCGGAGGTGGGGTTTCCCCCGGGCCCCGATTCTGCGGGAGCAGGAATCGGGGCTTGAAACCGGGGGGGATTCCGCCCCCCGGGGGCATTTGGCAGCCCTAGACATGATCGAGGTTTATGAGATTATGCATGGGATAGAGCAGGTAGAGAAAGAAGTACTTTTCTCCCTTTCTCACAATACAAGAACTCGTGGGCACTCCATGAAATTGCTGAGCAGTCGGGTTAGAACAGATAGAAGGAAGTACTTCTTCACCCTAAGAGTGATTAATACATGGACTTTACTGCCACAGGAGGTGGCAGTGGCTACAAGCATGGATGGCTTCAAGAGGGAATTAGATAAGCATATGGAGCAGAGGTCCATCAGTGGCTATTAGCCAAAAGGTATAGACAGGAACTCTCAGTCTGGGGCAAGGGATGCTCTGTATTCTTGGTGCTTGGTGGGGGGGGCAACAGTGGGAGGGCTTCTAGTGTCCTGGCCCCACTGGTGGACCTCCTGATGGCACCTGGTATCTTTGGCCACTGTGTAACAGAGTGTTGGACTGGATGGGCCACTGGCCCGATTCAACACTGGCTTCTCTTATGTACTTATGCTCTTAACATGGCTACCCACCTGAAACAGTTTACTCAAAGTATTTCATGTGGACAATGACTACGGCAGCCCTGCAAGGTCGGATGAACTACTTGGGCGTTCCCCCATTTCCTTTCAGACATTTATGCAACCACATATTCATTCATTCCAAAGAATAAATCGGCAGAAATCTGATCCCCTCTCCCCCAGAAATAGCAGAGGGGTGGTATGCCACTCCCCGCCATTCCACAGCTTATTTGAGGTGAGGAATTTCCCCCCCCCACTCTGGTTTATGCGTTCAACACACTCACAAGTCACTGCTCTGCATCAGCTCTATCAGATCGGTGAACAGCACATCCCGATTCCTCTCACAAAAGCCGCTGACGTCATAGGACACCTGGAAGCAGAATCCGACAACATCAGGTTTATTCTACGGTCTGGGAAGGAAATTTGTGTTCTGTCGGGAAGCCAATTCTAAGGTCTTGAAGAACAGACAGTAAACCCCAGAGCTTGTGAGAACACTCCCCCGCCCCCCACCCAAAATGGCCTGATTCTGCTCCTAACTTCTCAGATTCCCATTCTGACCTGCTAGGTGCTGCAGAGTCCCTCATCTGCCTCGTTTTTAATCCTGTCCGTCCTATAAGGAGCTCAGTTTGGCCAGCAAAAGGTCCTGCCTTCTGCCATTTTAACCTTGCAACAGCACTGCAGGGCAGCTAAGGCCCAGGAGTGGAATTCTGTCTCAAGAAATGAAATATGACGCCTCTGGCTGTCAATCTGTCAATCCGGACTAGCACAACCTACCACAGGCCCAAATTGAAATTATCGTATGGCATTGTGTGTGGAATAGCCAGGAGATCCCCGGGGGCGGGGGGGGGGGGTGTTT
>NW_015168097.1:101335-121644 GCF_001447785.1 Gekko japonicus
CTCTTTTTGGCACCACTAGGTGGCGAGCTATGCTTTTTTTAGGCCAAGAGTGCTGTGACTTGCCTAAAGTCACCCAGCTAGCTTCAAGTGGGGAAGTGGGGAATCGAACCCAGTTCTCCAGATTACAGTCCGTTGCTTTTAACTGCTGCACCAAACTAGCTCACACAGGCCCAAAACAAGATCTAGAAATGTGTGCAGTGCAGAGGTCAATTCAGGGGGGATCGCGGGGGATCGCAGTTCCCCCGGGTGAGGTGCGGGGCACACAATGAAGCCCCACCCCCTGCTTCCGGCCGCCCCACTTCCAGCCCTCATTCAGCCAGGAGGAGGCAGGAGAAGAGGGAGGGTAAGTTGCTTCCTCCCCGCCACTCCCCTCCCCTGCCTGCCTAGGGCCAGGGAGGGCCTTGGCGGGGCTTCCTCGCACTCCCGCCGGTGTGGCATATGCTAATGAGTTATGCTAATGAGTTCCCCTAGCTCTTTTTCTACGAAACTACCCCTGGTGCAGTGCCAATAACTCTGTAGTCAGATAGGCATGTGGGTCAGTGGAGAGGGAGAGAGAGACAGAGAAAGATCGAGATCTTTTAATTAAAACAGAGTAAAAAGGAACTGAAATGTAATCTTCTACATATTTCTCAAGTGAAGTGTTAAATACTGAGAACCTAACACTAGTGAAAGGTTACATGAGAGCCCAAGATGATAATAACTAGGGAGGCTGGATCCATACTTCAAAAAGAAGCGTGGGGAGGTAAAGGACATAGGTGCATTGCTGGTGGCAATGTGTGAAAATTTAAAAAATTCTGGGAGTCAGTATTGGATGAGGTGTACTTAATTGCTGGTTATGTTGTGTCCTTGACACCCGAAAGACTGTTTTTAAATCATCGGCAAGATGATTCAGTCCCACAAATTAGGAAAAAAACTAATTGCCATCCTTTTAATAGCAGCCAAAACGGCAATAGCCACTACCTGGAGATGTTTAGATGGACCTAGACTGATTTCCCACAAGCCGCTGCTCCGCCCTCGCTCTTCCCTTTACCCCGATCGTATGTGTCAATTTCCCACTATTTGCTGCACGGCTGCATTTTGCCCCGCAACTTCGCCCAAGTTCCCCCGCGTCTACTCGATCCTCAAAAAACAGGATCAAGTAGACGCGGGAGAAATTGGGCGAAGCTGCGGGGCAAAATGCTGCCGTGCAGCAAATAGTGGGAAATTTACACATACGATCGGGGTAAAGGGAAGAGCGAGGGCAGAGCAGCGACTTGTGGGAAATTGGTCCTACACTTACGTGATGGCACCGTAAGGTATGAGAAATGTATATAATGGACAAAATCACTTATCAGGCTAATCAATATGAATCCCACCTGCCTTGTTCTGCTTTTGTTGAAGTTCGGTCCATTACATTAGATTACTTGTTGCACCTTGAAGTGGTTCTGAAGAACTTAAAATCTTTAATTTTAATATAATATTTGCATTGAATATAATTTATATGATGTGATGCACGGCACTGCTTTGTTTCTACAGATTTGGTCTGATGACTTATCCTGGATAATTTGTGAACAGGATTATTTTGTGTAAGTGTGGTCATATATATGGTATATATGGCTGTTTTTGTTATAATTAGGTTCGTTTGTATTATGCAGTAGATGTATTTATAAAATATAAAATGTCTATAAAATGTTATATTAAAAAAAATTACTAGGTAGGTCAGGCCCAACCTGCATTCTACCCCAAATTCCACCCCTTATTAGGCTTTGAGATATGCAAGTGCCTCCCTCCGCCCCACCCAGTTTCACAGCAGGATAGGGATTAGAACCAGAGGTTATTTCGGGGGGGGGATCGTGGGGGATCGCCGTTCCCCTGGGTGAGGTGCGGGGGGCAGGGCACACGATGAAGCCCCGCCCCCTGCTTCCGGTCGCCCCGCTTCCAGCCCTCATTCAGCCAGGAGGAGGCAGGAGAAGAGGGAGGGTAAGTTGCTTCCTCCCCGCCTCTCCCCACCCCTGCCTGACTGGGGTCAGGGAGGGCCTTGGCGGGGCTTCCTCGCACTCCCTCTGGCCTCGCAGGTCCACCGCCGGGCCCCTGATGTCAGGGGGTGTGGCATATGCTAATGAGTTATGCTAATGAGTTCCCCTAGCTCTTTTTCTACGAAACGACCCCTGATTAGAACTCAGGCCTCCTAATCCCCATCCAACACTCTATCCACTGATGGAGCAGACGTGTAGTGGAATGAGGGGAGGGCTGGCTGTCCCTTCCCCTTGCCAGAGGATGTTCCCATTTTGCCCTGACTGGGGGGCGGGGTGGTCCTGTATTTTTTTACAGTCAAAAATTGGCAACCAAGACTTGAAAGGGTTTGGCAGGGAGAGGGGGGGTGTTTGATGAGGAAGATGCTTCATGCCCTGAGACCTTGCCAGCGTAGTGGTGGATGATGAATCCCGAACTCGATCCGTTGAAATGCTCGTGGGTTCCCACAGCCGACTGGAGCTTCTGCAGGAGCGTCTGGTCCGCACCTTCGCCCTTAGCATACACCGTGGCGCACACATCATCCAAAACACTCATGATGCCTGGAGGATTCTGGGAAAAGACCAGAGAGAATGGTGAGTCATGGCACGGCCACTCATGTTACAACTGTCAGGTTCTGTGGATTTGGGTCAGAAGTGTTTGTTCAGGAGAGGCACAAGAAAGTCCTACCATTAACCTGTGGAACTCACCGCCACAGGACGCAGCTATGGCAGCAGGTTTAGATGGCTTTAAAAGGGAATCAGATAACTTCATGAAGGAGCAGAGGTCTTTGAGCGGCTGTTCAGCCATGATAGTTAAATAGTACTTCCATGTTCAGTGGAAGTGTACCTCTGAATACCAGTGATTGGGGAGGTAACAGTATGAGGAGGCTTGGATCTTTGTTCCTTGCTAGTGGGCACCTGTTTGGCTACTATGGGAAACAAATATGCTCAGCTAAATGTACTTTTGGTCCAGTACAGTACTCTTTTAACTTCCTCAAGGAAGTTGTACATGCATGAAATTAAACTTCAGTGTGAAGAAATGCATTTTTCACTTTGAGTTTTAAAATGTTTTTCTCTCTGGGCAGAGAACAGGCAGGGAGAAAGCCGACAGGAGATGAAAAGTCTCTGGTTCGGGTTGGCTCATCTCAGAGAGATGAGGGGGTACCTGTTGCTTTTCTACAGGGAGGTGGATTGAAATTGTCCACTGAGACCATGGCTAGTGACATGGACTGCCTGACAAGGTCTCGAGATAGCAAGAGGAAGGTGGCAGGCTTAACCAGTATGGGAAATTACAGCTGTTTCTATACAAATACTCGAAGTGTCCGAGGTAAAATCGGGGAGTTGGAGTGCTTGGTGTCGGAGGGAAAAATAGACATTGTGGGTATTTCAGAAACTTGGTGGGATGAGGAAAATCAGTGGGATACGGTGATTCCCCGTTATATATTATATCGGAAGGATAGGGGGGGAAGGGTTGGAGGTGGGGTAGCTCTGTATGTCAGAGAGGGTATAAAGTCCAGAAAGATCGAGAGGCTAAGAGAATTGGATTCGCTTCTTGAAGTTCTGTGGGTTGAAATAGGGGGGCCAAAAGGAAACTTAACACTGGGAGTTTGTTATCGCCCACCGGATCAAAAGATAGAGGAGGATTATAAAATGATGAATGAATTAAAGATAGCAGCTAGACAAAAACACTGTGTCGTAATAGGTGATTTTAACTACCCACACATTGATTGGGTCAATATGTGTTCTAGTCGAGAGAAAGAGATTGAGTTTCTAGACACTCTAAATGACTGTGCTATGGAGCAGATGGTCATGGAACCTACCAGGGGAGAGGCGATCCTTGATTTGGTCCTAAGTAACACTCAAGACCTGGTGAGAGATGTAAAAGTGATTGCACCGCTTGGGAACAGTGATCATAATGTTGTTGAGTTCAACATTTGTACAAATAGGGAATTGGCCAAAAAGACTCACACAACCACTTTTAACTTTAAAAGGGGTAATTTTTCTGATATGAGGGGACATGTGGGGAGGAAACTGAAGGGAAAAGTAGAAAGGGTCAAAACCATTGGGGAAGCTTGGAAACTGTTTAAAACTACAATTCTAGAAGCTCAAATAAAATATATTCCGCAGGTTAGGAAAGGCACAAACAGGTATAAGAAAAAGCCTACATGGTTAACAAACAAAGTAATGGAAGCTGTAAAAGGTAAAAAGGATTCCTTTAAGCGGTGGAAAGCTAGTCACAGTGAGGCTGATAAAACAGAACACAGGCTATGGCAAATAAAATGCAAGTCTGTGGTCAGGCATGCAAAAAGGGAATATGAGGAGCATATAGCAAAAAATGTAAAGACCAACAATAAAACTTTCTTCAAATACATTAGAAACAGGAAACCAGCCAGGGAGGCAGTGGGGCCCTTGGATGACCAAGGGGTAAAAGGAGTACTGAAGGATGATAGGGAAATGGCTGAGAAGCTAAATGCATTTTTTGCCTCCGTCTTCACTGTGGAAGATGAGAGGTGCTTGCCCACTCCAGAGCCGCTGAGTTCGGGAGGGGTGTTGAAAGACCTGAGTCAGATTGAGGTGACGAGAGAGGAGGTCCTAAAACTGATAAACAACTTAAAAACTGATAAATCACCAGGCCCAGATGGCATACATCCAAGAGTTCTGAAAGAACTCAATTGTGAACTTGTGGATCTCCTGACAAAAATATGTAATCTCTCCTTAAAATCAGCCTCCATTCCTGAGGACTGGAAGGTAGCTAATGTCACTCCCATCTTTAAAAAGGGTTCCAGAGGAGATCCGGGAAATTACAGGCCTGTCAGTCTGACGTCGATACCGGGTAAATTGGTGGAAACCATTATTAAGGAAAGAATTAGTAGGCACATAGATGAACAAAACCTATTGAGGCAGACTCAACATGGGTTCTGTAAGGGAAGATCTTGTCTCACTAACCTGTTAATGTTCTTTGAGGGGGTGAACAAACATGTGGACAAGGGGGATCCAATAGATATTGTTTACCTTGACTTCCAGAAAGCTTTTGATAAAGTTCCTCATCAAAGGCTCCTAAGCAAGCTCAAAAATCATGGGATAAAAGGACAAGTCCTTTTATGGATCAAAAACTGGCTAATTAATAGAAAACAGAGAGTGAGTATAAATGGGCAGTTCTCCCAGTGGAGGGGTGTAAGCAGTGGGGTACCACAGGGATCAGTACTTGGTCCACTGCTTTTTAACTTGTTCATTAATGATTTGGAGTTGGGAGTAAGCAGTGAAGTGGCTAAATTTGCGGATGATACGAAGTTGTTCAGGGTGGTGAAAACCAGTGAGGATTGTGAGGCACTCCAAAGGGATCTGTCAAAGTTGGGCGAGTGGGCGTCAACATGGCAAATGGGGTTCAATGTGGCCAAGTGCAAGGTGATGCACATTGGAGCCAAAAATCCTAACTATAAATACACGTTGATGGGGTCTGAACTGGCAGAGACAGATCAAGAGAGAGATCTTGGAGTTGTAGTAGATAACTCACTGAAAATGTCGAGACAGTGTGTGACTGCAATAAAGAAGGCCAATGCTATGCTGGGGATTATTAGGAAGGGTATTGTAAACAGATCAGCCAATATCATAATGCCGCTATATAAATCAATGGTGCGACCTCATCTGGAATACTGTGTGCAATTCTGGTCACCACACCTTAAAAAGGATATTATAGCTTTGGAAAAAGTGCAGAAAAGAGCAACTCGAATGATAAAAGGGTTGGAACACTTTCCCTATGAGGAACGGTTAAGGCGCTTAGGGCTCTTTAGCTTGGAGAAACGACGACTGAGGGGTGACATGATTGAGGTTTATAAGATTATGCATGGGAAAGAGCAGGTAGAGAAAGAGGTACTTTTCTCCCTTTCTCACAATACAAGAACCCGTGGGCACTCCATGAAATTGCTGAGCGGTCGGGTTAGAACGGATAAAAGGAAGTACTTCTTCACCCAAAGAGTGATTAACACTTGGAATTCACTGCCACAGGAAGTGGTGGCAGCTACAAGCATGGACGGCTTCAAAAGGGAATTAGATAAGCATATGGAGCAGAGGTCCATCAGTGGCTATTAGCCACAAGGTATAGATAGGGACTCTGGGGCAAGTGATGCTCTGTCATCTTGGTGCTTGGGGGGGGGTCAACAGTGGGAGGGCTTCTAATGTCCTGGCCCCACTGGTGGACCTCCTGATGGCACTGGTATTTCTGGCCACTGTGGGATACAGAGTGTTGGACTGGATGGGCCTTTGGCCTGATCCAACATTGGCATCTCTTATGTTCTTATGAGAGGAGAACTCCGTTCAATTGCTAGCCAGCCTCACATTAGCCACCTTTTTAGAAATGCTAATAGGTCTAGTTAAAGGCAATGGGATGATCCAGTCCCCCCCTCCCAATCAGGGAACAGAGAGTTGGAGGTATTACATAATAGAAAGACTTCAGGAAGAAAGACTTCAGGAAAAGCTTCTTTGGCCCAGCCTGTCCTGGTCAGTAGGAGGAGAAAGAGGGATGATAAAACTCCTGGGAACAAAGAGGTAGAGCTCTTTTGTGCTGATCCCATCAAGGCAGGCAGAACTCTTAACTGAGGTCTGTGGGAGGCAGCCATTGCCATGTGCTGGCCTGCCCACCTGAAAGAGGCTTCAAAGTCATGGGAACTCTGTAGAACATCTGGTAACTCTCCATGCCAAGGAGCCTGCCCTCTATTTAACAGTAGATAGGGAATGTATGGGGGGAGGGACAGAGGAATTGCGTTTCACCCTTTTCTTTTGGCTCCCTTGTTCCACCTGGTGCTGTGCTAAAAGTATGCTTGTGAACATTTTCTTTTTTAAATAAATGCTTTTTAGCTTTAGATCCTGGTGGTGGTTCTCTGTGCCACACAGACCTCCACCATCTTGGACACCCTAATTTAAAAGGAGCACCAGGAGGAAGGGGAGGGCAGTCAGATGGCAAACAGCTACTGCCCCAGTGGTGGACAAGGCATCAAGCGGTCCCCGTGGTAACTAGGCACTGGGTAGCGGGAGACACAGAGGTGAGGCCTCAACACTTGGAAAGAGAAGCTGGGAGTCCTGACCCTCCCAGTGGGCAATTTCTACAAAGGTCAGGTTCTGGCAGCGATTGACCAGAGAGAGAGAGAAAAGCCCTTCCAGGTGTTGGGAAAATCCAGGAGGGCAGAGTGAAACAGGGCCTACAGGTCAGAGCAGAACTGTTCTGCCCCACTCAGTAAAAGTGGTATATTCATCAGCGCATTTGCACTTGAAGCCCATTTTCCAAACATTTTGCAGTGCTCCACAGTAGTTGATGCCTTTTACAGTTCTGCAGGGCCTGCAAGACGGAGCTCTTCCACCAGGCTTTCAACTAGGAGCTGCCACCGCTACCACTATGGCCAGTATTACCATCTATGATTATTAATACCACCAACTCAATAACAACAGAAGCCTGATGCTCGGTCTAGTACTGATAGCCTGTCCTCGCCGACCAAAACTGAGAAAGACCAACAAGCTGAATATCAAGTGAACCTACAGAATGTACGAGGCCATCTTTGATATTGTAAGTTAACTGCTAGCACTTTAATATAATGTAAGTTAGTTTTTAATGAATTGCTATTGAATTGTTTGATTAATTGTTTTTAGATGTCCATGATTCTATTGTTATTGTGCTTTTATGAGGTCAGCCGCCCTGAGCCTGCCTTGGCGGGGTGGGCAGGGTACAAATTCAAATAATAAATAATACATAAATAAT
This sequence comes from Gekko japonicus, assembly GCF_001447785.1. Lineage (NCBI taxonomy): Eukaryota > Metazoa > Chordata > Lepidosauria > Squamata > Gekkonidae > Gekko > Gekko japonicus. The sequence continues at coordinate 109,076 of NW_015168097.1, forward strand.
AAATAAATAGTTTTGTGACACCTTCCAAAGGGCCCCACCCTTGTGTTTGGCATACATCTGCTCCCTTATGCAGCCAACTTCCAAAGTTTTGTATGACCAAGGACTGGCCCTTCCTTACCACCTTGTTTTCAATGAGGTCACAGACAACCTTGTTGTTGAAATACTCAATGGGGGTCCACTTGATACCTTCCTGCACGTATTCTTCCTAAAGCAAAAACAAAAATATCAGGATGTCCTGGAACCCTCTCCAAAGGATATATTATCATTTTGCAAAAGAAGTCTGACTAGGAAAGAAGATGGGGCAATGGTTGATCACCTTACTTGCTATAAAAATACATACACACCCTTTGGGTCAGAAGTGTTTGTTCAGGGCAGACAGCAGGAAGTCCTGCAATTAAGCTATGGAACTCACTGCCACCTGACACAGGAATGGCTGCAGATTTAGATGGATTTAAAAGGAAATTAGACAAAATCATGAAGCAGCAGAGGACAAATTCATGAAGCAACCAAGATAGTTATGCCTCACTCGGTGGAACATATAAAGCTGCCTTAGTCTGGTTCAGAGTGACTCCAATGTTCCCTCTAAGCTGAGTTAATGTGAGTCAGCTCACAGTTTTTTAGCCTCTGACTCACACATTTTTGTCTGGGCTCAGGAAGGATGGCTCCAGAGCAAACTAATTGATGCAGTAGCCCAATCGCTTGCTCACAACTTTAATGCCAGGAGCTCACAAAGTAGAATTTGTGCTCACAGGACTCAACAGCTTAGAAGGGAGCATTGGTTCAGACTCCTGCTTCATCTAGCTCAGTGCTTTGCTGCAACTGGCAGTGGCTATCCAGGGAGGCAGGGAGAGAAAAGTCTTTCCCTGCATCTCCTTTAGGATGCTGAGGACTGAACCAAAGATTTTCTTCATGCAAAGCAGAGACCTGAACCCTGAGCTAAGGAGTATCACCCATGCATCTGCTGTCCACACAAGTGTGTGTGAAGGCAATAACTGAGTTAACATTTTCTTTAGAAGCATATTTTATTTATTTGATTCATTCATACCCTGCCTTCCTCCCCCATGAAGACCCAAAGCTGCTTCCATCATTCTCCTCTTCTCCAGTTTATTACATCACTCTCCTTCATTTTATCGTCACAACAGGCCTGCGAGGTAGGTTAGATAGAGAGTGTGAGACTGGCCCAAGGTCACCCAGCAAGCTTCCATGGCAGAGTGGGGATTCAAACCTGGGCCTCCCAGATCCTAGTCCAACGTTCTAACCACTACACAACATAATATTGCTAAGGATTTTTAAAATGCTGTGGCGAAAGGACCTCCACTCTAGTATCCACCCCAGCATTTCATTAAGTGGGGCTACACTCTACACATGCTCCAGAGGGTGCCTTGCTAGTAAACGTCTGGCAAAAGGAGATGTCATCTCACCCCCCCCCCCAATACTCTCCAGCTGTTAGAAGGGCAAATGGATCTGGCCAAAGGAAGGACAAAAGGTTTACCATCTCATACATTGCTGGAATGTCACACCTAAATGGGACAGTCTGTGCAAACAAATAGCTAGACAGTAATTTCTTTCTCTCATGACAGGAAACCAGAACAATGCCAGAGGGGGACTGAATCTCAAAAAGGTGACGATAAATTCTCAGGACAGAAATAGGAAGGTCTCTTCTCTTTATTCAGCTTCCTTGGACAGGCACAAGCCATGAAGGACTAAACCTTTACTTGAGGATCCCATCTTGTTCATATGGCAAGGGACAACGGGGAGAAATCCCAACTTTGAGAATTAAGGTAATGATGTTGTTTTCAATGCTGGAACTGTGAGAATTACTAGTCTATCCTAATCTTCCTTTAGAAGAAAATTCCTTTAGAATAATTATGGAATGTATGGTGTTTTCACCTTCTCTTTGTACCCTTGCTCAGCCCGAATTCTTGGACAGACAGTGTGTATTCTTTTTATTTATTTATTGAAACTTTATTATATTTTGAATGGTTGAATCCAGGTCTCTGGAATCATAGGCCACGGTCACACGGGCCGGATATCACGGGGGGGAGGCGTGGCTAATTGCCCCGGCGCAGTTTGATCCGCGATTACGCGATCAGACGCGCCGACGGCACACCATGGGTCTTTCCCTCAGCGCCGACAGGTAAACGAGGGACCGGAGGGGAATGCCGTGCGCCGGCGCAATCACACCACGGGAGTCTGAAGGCAGCCCGTGGCAAATGTTTACTAGTACTTTGGAGGTACTAGTTTTTTAACGCGCATTTTCAGCGGTAAGCCACGGGTGCACTCCACTTCCCAGATGTTGGGGTGTGATCGCGCCCGGATAATCCGCCCACCATCCGTGCCTCTCCCGCGGCAACTTTGCCGTGTGACCGGGGCCATACCATGCCTATTCGGTCTTGCTGTCTAAGGTGTGGTAATGGGGAAGGGCAGCAGGGCAGCTTGCCATCCCCAGAACATCATGTGGAAATTACAAAAGTTACAATTGATCGTTCCTGGGTCAGCTTGTAGAAGTGAAGCATTAGATATGGCAACTAGGTAGAGCCTTTAACTGGCAACGCAGATACAGAGTGGTAGATGTGTAAATTCGCCTCCCAGCAGTTTACTACACACAGAGAGTTTCGTACCCACCTTAGGAGTAAAGGAAAGGAGAGCAGAGGTCATTTCGGGGGGGATCGCGGGGGATCGCAGTTCCCCCGGGTGAGGTGTGTGGGGGGCACATGACGAAGTCACACCCCCTGCTTCCGGCCGCCCCACTTCCGGCCCTCATTCAGCCAGGAGGAGGCAGGAGAAGAGGGAGGGTAAGTTGCTTCCTCCCCGCCTCTCCCCACCCCTGCCTGCCTGGGGCCAGGGAGGGCCTTGGCGGGGCTTCCTCACACTCCCGCCGGACTTGCAGGTCCACCACCGGGCCTTATGATGTCAGGGGGTGTGGCATATGCTAATGAGTTATGCTAATGAGTTCCCCTAGCTCTTTTTCTATGAAATGACCCCTGAAGGAGAGACATTGCCAAGCAGATATTTGGGTTGGCCATATGGTGTTTTTGACCTCCTGGGACTCAAGGGAAACCGGGCTTGTGAGCCCATTCCTTCCCAATGCAATTCCTTCTCCCTTCTCCATAACCATTCAGTATCCCCACTGCACACTGTAGACCTCACCTGCTCTGCTTTGAGGGTCAGCTCAATGAAAATCTGTTGAAGTTTTTCATTCACAAAATTGATGCAGAATTGTTCAAAGCCATTTCTCTGAAACGAGGAGGGAAAAGAGGGAGACATGTAATGGGAGATTTTTTTGGCAAAGTTGTATTTTTTTCAATAAGAACGTGCGGTAGAAGATTATAAAATTTTGGCTGGTGTAGATGATGGGATTTCCTCCCCTCCCTTTCCCAAAATGTTAGAACTCAAGGGTACCTGATGTAGCTGATAGACAGTTGACTGAAGGTGGACAAAAGGAAGTCCTTCATACAATGCACAATTAAACATTGGCATTCACTGCCACTTGACAACTTTATTAGGGATGAGGTAATTAGCCATGAGGGCTAAACGGAACCTCCATGTTTAGAGGTACTGTACATCTGTAGTGTCTCAAATGTTAATCGCTGGCTTCGGCTGTAAATAAAACTTTATCCTTTTACCAACCAGTGAGAACAAGAAGAGGGCTATGGCCTCTGTTCCCCCCACTGTGGACCTTCTGGGCCATTTGGTTGATGACTGTAGGATACGGGATTCTGAACTGAATGGATCCTGTGGTCTGACCCAGAAGGACTCCTTTTTGATATTCTTAAGATATTGATTTTCAGCTTTGACCTTTCCAGTTCAGCACTTAGAAAGAGCACAGCGGGGCTGAGTTTGTGATGGAAATGGCCAAAGCCATGCAGGAGTCTGTCTATTTCTGTAAACTGGAGCAGAGCCAACATTTTATCAGTATATTATTGCTGTTTTATTTATTTATTGCTGTTGATATGCCCCAATGACTTAGACTGTGAACAAACTGACTAGTTGCACATTTTTTCTGAGCTACTAGTCCCATTATCAGTCTTTGGAGAATGAGGAACCTACCTGAAATATTTCAAACCCATAAATGTCCAGCACACCCACGCTATACTCTTCGTTTGGCTTCCGCATGGCTTTATTGATAGACTGCAGATGGAGAAGATCAGAGCATTGAGCGTTGAGAAGAAAGAATCAAGGAAGGTTATCTTCAGGTATTAGGTACTGTGAGGCCACACAGTTAACACTGAAGGGAAAAAACCAACAACCCACAGAGCCGGAAACAATAAATTGGCTATCGTCCTGTCTCAAAAAAACCCCTGTGACCTCTTTAGAGTTGGCATTCAAAGAACAACAGAGTTGAAACTGGTAAATCATATAGTCCAATGCTCTTAGAGTCTTATACTGCTCCCCTCGTTCAAAAAACACAGAGAAGAGAGACGAGAGATTGGATTTATAATCCACCCTTCACTACCCAAAGGAGTCTCAGAGTGGCTTACAATACCTTTCCCTTCCCCTCCCCACAACAGACACCCTGTGAGGTAGGTGGGGCTGAGAGAACTCTTTCGAGGACTGCTCCTGAGAGAACAGCTCTGAAAGAACTTGTGACTCACCCAAGGTCACACCAGCAGCTGCATGTGGAGGAGCGGGGAATCAATCCCAGTTCTCCCAGATTAGAGTCCGCCACTCCTAACCACTACACCAAACTGTTTGTTTGGAGGCAAAAGACAAATGACCATCTTGTTGAATGTGCTCAGACGAATCCAGAAGCTTTCTAGAGTCCTCTTCAGAAAAACTGAGACGAGAATTGTGCTCTCTGATTCTTTCCCCAAATCCCCACCCACCCCTAAAGATGTTCTAGAATTCCACAAAAGAGTCCGCTTACCTCCACAAGGAAGTCAAAGACACGAGAGTAGAGGCCCTTGGCAAGGGCATCACGGGTATAGGAAGCTTGCTCAACATTGAGAGTTACATGGATGGACTCCGACCGGCCTCCCCATTTGCTGTCCATCTTCCTGCTCGTCAACTTCTCCTCAAGGCGGGTCTGGTCAATCCCCAAGAGGTAGGCAGGAAAAGCGAGCGCTGGAACAGAGGGAAATCAACAACGGAGTCTCTCCCATGTGGTGTTTATTATCATGAACATTTGTGTCAGTACCTTACTGTTCCTCCAGGTTTGGAGTAAAATATATCGCATTCATCTCAAAAAAAGGTCCTGTGAGTTAGATTACAGTGAGGGAAAGCTACCGGCCCAAGGTCTCTCAGTGTGCTTCAGGGCAGAGTGGGGACTTCTACCTGTGTCTCCCTAGCCCTACTCCGACCACACAACCCCAGCTGATGAGAAGTCATTTTTTGTCATGTTGTTGTTGTTCAGTCGCACAGTCGAGTCCGACTCTTCGCGACCCCATGGACCAGATCACGCCAGGCCTTCCTGTCTTCCACCGTCCTCTGAAGTTGGCTCAACTTCATGTTCGTTGCATCTATGACACTGTCTAACCATCTCATCCTTTGCCGTCCCCGTCTTCTTTGACCTTCAGTCTTTCCCAGCATCAGGGTCTTCTCCAGTGAGTGCTCCCTTCTCATTTGGTGGCCAAAGTATTTGAGCTTCAGTTTCATTATCTGGCCTTCCAGGGAACAGTCAGGGTTGATTTCTTTGAGGATTGACTGATTTGTTCTTCTTGCAGTCCAAGGGACTCTCAAGAGTCTCCTCCAGCACCATAGTTCAAAAGAATCTATTCTTCGGCGCTCGGCCTTCCTTATAGTCCAACTCTCACAGCCATACATGACTACTGGGAATACCATTGCTTTGACCATGCGGACTTTTGTTGGCAGGGTGATGTCTCTACTTTTTATCATGCTGTTTAGGTTCGCCATCGCTTTCCTCCCAAGGAGCAGGCGTCTTTTAATTTCATGGCTGCAGTCACAGTCTGCGGTGATTTGATGACTAGGGAGCCATGTTATCCGGTTCTAACTGTTGCTTCTTGACCCTTATACAGGTTTCTCAAGAGACATGTGAGGTCCATCACTTCCTGAAGGTCTCTTATAACAAGCCGGTTCACCTTTGTCATTGTGTTTTGGGGGAAAGGGGTTCAAATCCTGCTTGGGCACCCTTGGAATTCTGAGAGAGGGTGGTACTTTTATGTCTCAGTCAGAGAAACAATTAGAAGATTTCATAGCTGTATGGTACCCTGTGACAGAATATCTAAAGGAACATAAGGTTATTCCTAAAAACAAGTATTACAAATAATTAATTTTCTTCTGAATCTGTATAAAGAGTTAAACTTTTGTGCGGCTATCCTCTGTGTCAGAGGTGTCAAACTCATTTGTCATGAGGGCCTGATCTGACATAAATGTCACTTTGTTGGGCCGGGACATGTGTGCTATAGAATGTAATGACCGTTTACCAGAGATAGAAACTGTATAAAGGACAGCAGCTGGTGTATCCTCACTGCAAGGCCCCATGGGCTGGGAGCGGGGTGCAAAGGAAAACCCACACAGGCAGATTGGAGAGGCAGCAGTGCAGTGCTGGGCAGACGCCCCCACGATGCTTGACTGCTGCAGACGAGGTTGTTCTGCCATGCTGAAGCCACAGTGGAGTGGCTCCGCCCACTCCCCCCCAGCACTTCGTTTCTTGCACCAGTTGCTCGCGGGCCGCATAAGAGACCTGGATGGGCCAGATCCGGCCCCCGGGCCTTATGTTTGACATCCCTGTTCTGTGTTAATAGACTATATATAATGTGGAAATTGTAACGTTGCCAAATACTGTGATAATAAGACCGCTCAGATTCCTTTTATGTTTATTATGTTAAAATGTTACGTTATAGTTGGATATATGCTATTTATCCTAAATTAATAAAAATTATTTTAAAACAACAACACTGTGGCAGCAGTTGTCACCAAAACAATGTTATTTTAAACTGCACAGCCAATCAGAAGCCTTGCTGGGCAGGAGCACCACCTGGCCCCGCCCACTTTATAAACACCTGATCGACGGCCAGGAAAGATGGCAGTGGGGACCACGGTGCCCACAGGCGCCATGTTGGGGACCCCTGGGTTAGCCCGATATGATTACTCACAGTCAGGAGTCTCCACCTGGGCATAGTTGCCTTGCTCCTGGAATCCGATATTGCCGAGATGAAGGATGCCGGCCACAATCTGTAGCACAAGCTGCTGATCTTGACCCGAGATGCCAATCACGTCCATAGCGTTCTGGTTGAGGTGGGTAAGGAGGGGAAGCCCAGAAGAGAAGAAAGAGAGAAAGATGGTCCTGAAGTATGAATCCCAGGTGTGATGGCCAAGTGTTTGCCTCGCAAATCCTGTCTGCTCACCATAGTATCCTGAAACTCGCTTCGGTCGTCCGTGCCATCGACTTTATACGTTTCCGACTGGTTTAGGTAATAGTAATAGTCGGGATTCATGAGCCCCAGGTTTTGTTTCTGCTGCTGCGAGGCTCCTTCAATGAGCTGTTAAGAAAAGAGGGAAGGGCCTTGACTCAGCAGGTAGAGAGTCTGCTTGGCATGCAGAAGGTCCTGGGTTCAATTCCCAAGAGCTGCCGTGAAAAAGGTCTCATGTGGTAGCTGTCGGTGGGGTTACCGGGCAGTAGCAACTGGCGGGAGGGTTGGTGGGGGACAGTGTCCTGGGAGAAAAATCAAAAAGAAAAAGAAGGCCTCATCTACTTAGCAGAAGTTCTGACAATGGTAAAATTACCATAGAGTTTCTGGCAATTGCTTCACTTCCAAGTAGCTCTAGGAATTTTCAGGAACTCTACGGTCAGGGCTTCCTGCAAGTAGATGAGGCCTTCTTTTTCTTTTTGGTTCTTCCCTCCAGGACGATTGCACCTGCCCCTTTCGCCTCAGGTTGGCCCACCACTCAGTTGACCATTGGTGGTAGGGTTGCCAAGTCGGGTGTTGCTCCGTAGCGGGGGACTCCTGGCTAGCGTCTGGAGGAAAACCATAGAGTTTTCCCTCGAATGACCGTGGCCCCGCCCCCAGCGTGCCTGGTGTGGTCGCGTCACTTCCGGGTGACGCGCACATTGGGGTGGGGCTCCCCCCGGGGCCCGATCCACCGCTGGCGGGGAACGGGCCTCTGGGGTTGGGGTTTCCCCGCCCCCTCGGGGGGACTTGGCAAGCCTAATTGGTGGGCAAAGGCTGCAACTGGCCTAGATGTCAGAGAAGACCTTTCTGTGCCTGAGACCCTGGAGAGCTGCTGCCAGACAGAGTAGACAATACGGACCTTGACAGACCGCGGGGCTGGCAGTTTAAGGCAACATGTGTATTTGTGCCCAGAGGATGTTGGCGGGAGGGTTTAAACAGCAAAACAAACAAACAAACAAAAAGCCTCTCATAAGTGTTGAGGGAAGAGCATCCCAAAAAACCCAAATAAGCTTAATGAGGAATTATTTATTCACACAATCATTAGGAAGATCTTGGGGGCAGACTTAGAACAGGTGCAATGAAACGACAAAATTTCTTGTCTGTGTCTGCTAAACTAGGAAGTATTTGAGTGGGATCCAGCAGTCTGTCAGTGCGAGGTGCCAATGGACATGGACCAGGGGTCGTTCCGTAGAAAAAGAGCTAGGGGAACTCATTAGCATAACTCATTAGCATATGCCACACCCCCTGACATCAGGGGCCCGGCGGTGGACCTGCAAGGCCGGCGGGAGTGCGAGGAAGCCCCGCCAAGGCCCTCCCTGGCCCCAGGCAGGCAGGGGTGGGGAGAGGCGGGGAGGAAGCAACTTACCCTCCCTCTTCTTCTGCCTCCTCCTGACTGAATGAGGGCCGGAAGTGGGGCGGCTGGAAGAAGGGGGCGGGGCTTCATCGTGTGCCCCGCCCCCCGCACCTCACCCGGGGGAACTACGACCCCCCACGATCTGCCCCGAAATGACCTCTGACATGGACCTTTCCTGATCCCCCCCCTCCCGCAGTAGTCTCTTCCAACCTTGAGAAAGTTGATTCCCCCAGGGTCACAAGTCTGGGCTAATTGCCATTTGGGATGGGGGATAGCATTGAAGATGGGGAAGAGGATGAAATTGCCCTGCCGCCTCAATAAGATTATCAGGTCGATTTACCTGGCCGGGGGGGGGGTGTCTCGCAGGGGTGGGGAGAGGCAGGGAGAAAGCAACTTACCCTCCCTCTTCTTCTGCCTCCTCCTGACTGAATGAGGGCCGGAAGTGGGGCGGCTGGAAGAAGGGGGCGGGGCTTCATCGTGTGCCCCGCCCCCCGCACCTCACCCGGGGGAACTACGACCCCCCACGATCTGCCCCGAAATGACCTCTGACATGGACCTTTCCTGATCCCCCCCCTCCCGCAGTAGTCTCTTCCAACCTTGAGAAAGTTGATTCCCCCAGGGTCACAAGTCTGGGCTAATTGCCATTTGGGATGGGGGATAGCATTGAAGATGGAGAAGAGGATGAAATTGCCCTGCCGCCTCATTAGGATTACCAGGTCGACTTACCTGGCCAGTGGGGGTCTCCTGATGTCCTTCCGGGAGACCGAATGTTGGGCATTTTCAAGCCTAACTCCAGTTTTGGGCCTACTTCTGGTTTTGGGCCTACTCCCAGTTACAGTGACACTCTGATTGTGTTGCAAAACTCTATAGTAAATTCCACTTCGAACCATAGAGTTTTGCTCAACAACCAGAGCATTGCCCCCAACCAGAAGTAGGCCTGAAACCGGAAGTAGACCCAAAACTGGAAGTAGGCCCAAAAAAGGTCAGTTGGGGTGGGATTTCCCTCCCCGGATAGCTGGCCAGTGGCAGGCAAGAGCCTGTGAGAAAAGTGCCTTGTTGGATTATTTTGTTATTTGATTTATATACCATCCTCCCCCCAGTTTGGGGTTCAGGGTGGTTAACGACAACTATAAATACAATAAATATATATATACAGAATAAAATTTTAAAACAGTAAAAGCAGCAATATGTGTGTTTTTTGTATTTGAAATATTTATTTATCATTTTCCACTAAATACATCCTTTACAAACAATAATCATTCTATACATTGAGTCTAAAGTTTCTATATTTTGTTAATCCAGTTATACAGGCTGGGAGACCGAATGTTGGGCATTTTCAAGCCTAACTCCAGTTTTGGGCCTACTTCCGGTTTTGGGCCTACTCCCAGTCACAGTGACACTCTGATTGTGTTGCAAAACTCTATAGTAAATTCCACTTCGAACCATAGAGTTTTGCTCAACAACCAGAGCATTGCCCCCAACCAGAAGTAGGCCTGAAACCGGAAGTAGACCCAAAACTGGAAGTAGGCCCAAAAAAGGTCAGTTGGGGTGGGATTTCCCTCCCCGGATAGCTGGCCAGTGGCAGGCAAGAGCCTGTGAGAAAAGTGCCTTGTTGGATTATTTAGTTATTTGATTTATATACCATCCTCCCCCCAGTTTGGGGTTCAGGGTGGTTAACGACAACTATAAATACAATAAATATATATATACACACACACACTCAGGTTAAAAACTTAAAACAATAAAATAGCAATAATTAAGTCTCATCAGGTGGCGTCTGAGCATTTATCGGGAGACCAATACCATCGATGGAAAACTTTATATATATTTTCTTTATCGTTATATGCTCTCATATACTTCAACGTTTGCCACGTGTTTGCCCAGTGTTCTATCGTATGACCTATGTCCTGCATCCATACTATCATTGTTGAGGTAACCCTTTCATCTAATAGATACTCTTCTACTAAAAAACTATATATTTTCTGAATCATTTCATCGACAAAGCAGCAATATGTGGACCCTGATCAGGTCGAAAAGTAGCATAAGATGTTTTGCATAAATAAATAAAAAATTGGGGTGGAGCCTGGGGAAAGTGGGGTTTGGGGAGGAGAGGGGCCCTCAGTTGGAGGTAATGACGTAAAGTCCACCCTCCAGAACAGCCATTTTCTCCAGAGGAACTCATCTCCATAGTCTGGCGATTAGTTGCAATTTTGAAGGATCACCGGACCTAGGGTTGCCAAGTGGCACTTACCTTCCCGGCGGGGGACTCCCGTGCGGATCCCGGTGCACTGCATGCACGTCACAGGGAAGTGACGCCATGACGCCGGGCACGCTGGGGCCCTTGTACGGCCGTGGCCCCGCCCCCAGCGTGCCCGGTGTCATAACGTCACCTCCCTGTGACGTGCATGCTGGGGCGGGGTTCCCCCCGGGGCCCAATTCCCCGGGGTTGGGGAATGGGCCTCTGGGGCGGGGGGATTTCGCCCCCCCGGGGGGACTTGGCAGCCCTAACCGGACCTCACCTGGAGGCTAGCAATTCTTTGCATCGTGGAGTTGGAAGCACCCAGTGACTGGTTGTGACTGGTGTCAATCCCCAGTTGGGGGTAGGGAATCCCCTGGTTTGGAGCCCTTCTCCCCACTTTAGGGCTGTCAGAAAGCAGTGGTGAAATGCCTGCTGGGTGCTCCATTATACTCTATGGAGACTGGTCCCTATAGGGTATAATGGAGAATTGATCCATGTGTATCTGGGGCTCTGGGGGGGGGTGTTTTTTGAGGTAGAGGAACCAAATTTTCAGCATAGCTGGTGGTGCCTCACCTGAAAAAAACAACAACCCAAATTTCAAAAAGATTGGACCAGGTGGTCCAACCTTTTGAACCCCAAAAGGAGGCGCCCCCATCCTCCATTATTTCCACTGGTCCCTTTAAATTTGATGGCCAGAACTCCCTTCGAAGTTTAATCGCCTAGTGACATCACAAAAATGATGTCACATCCTTCCTCCTGGCTCCACTCCCGAAGTCTCCTGGCTCCAACCCCAAAGTCCCCAGATATTTCCTGAGTCAGACCTGGCAACCCCAGTGGTGAGCCCATCTCCAGCTTCTAGCAAGAGCCTGGCCGTGCGCAATGGTGGTGCCAATCGTGCGCTCAGTGGCACATGACTCAAGCATGCCTCCAAGTGGTTCCCAAGCTCATTTCTCATGTGCCACTGGCTCTCATACCTGATAGTAAACGTGAAAGTTCCTCTCGCTCTCGTTCTGGCTTACCACCCGGGATTTTTCCAACAGGAAGTTGGAGATCTTCCCTCCGTCTGGCTCACCTCCTCGACTGAACTGAATCTCAAAGTACTTCCCCTGGTGGGAGACAATGGCAATATAAGAATTAATTATATTAATGGGTTTTAATTGTTCATGCTTTTTGTTGTTACCCGCCCTGAGCCTGTCTTGGGAAGAGCAGGATATAAAGATAACTAATAAAATTAGTTCATTAGAAACTCTTGTAGGATCGCAGTTTGTGTCAATTATGAATCGTGCAGTGCTTTTGGATCTTCAGCTGACCCCCCAAGAGCTTTATGGATGCTTTGCTGATCAACAGCTGGATTGTCCACGAACGGGGCATGCTGCAGATCCCTAAGTGTGCGCCTCTGAGATACACTCAGATTAAAAAGATGATTAAAATCCTGCACCTGGGGAAACCCAAACTGCATGCAAAGAAAAGCTGCATCATGTAGCCTGTAAATTTGTGCAAATTAAGCACATTGGCATGATTGTTCTGATTTGGCAGAGGTTCTTCTGCTCCATGTGGGGGAAACGGGCATGGAAGCCTCACTCATAACTTCTGGAAATCCCGTTCAGGCAGTCTGAGTTCAGCA
>NW_015168097.1:122264-128757 GCF_001447785.1 Gekko japonicus
GACCCCCCCCCCATCCCACCTTCACATACAAGCCCTCCCTCCTCTGTGAGGGCAGATCTGCATGTCCCCCCCCCAATCCAAAACAGTCCAGTGGCACCTTTAAGACCACGTTTTATTCAGCTACAAGGTCTCCCTCCTCTGTGAGGACAGATCTGCATGTCCCCCCTCCCCAATAGCTAGCAATCCAAAACAGTCCAGTGGACCCTGAGCGGTGGATGTTGCCTTCTGACACACTTCCGGTGATGTCAGGCGGCGTGGCATATGCAAATATGTTATGCAAATAAGTTATGCTAATGAGCTCCTGCACTTCTTTTTCTACAAAATGACCTCTGGAGAGATGAGAGAGAGAGAGAGAGAGAGAGAGAGAGAGAGAGAGAGATTGCCTTCAAGTCGCAGCTGACTTTTGGCAACCCTGTAGGATTCTGAAGGCCAGAAATGTTCAGAGGTGGTTCGTCTCTCTGCATCACAGCCCTGAACTTCCTTGGTGGCCTCCCACCCAAGGACTCAGCAGGGCTGTCACAGGCTGATTCTGCACTGGCTCTAGCACTGCGTCTAGCCAAGACCTGAAAGACCTGCGTCAGTGAAAACATTGCCAGCACCAAGCAAGAACCGCCGTGGGAAAAGCTAAGAAGAAAAGAAGAGCCTGCCGAAAATAGGGGGTGCCTGGGTAAGGAATTCACCTCCCCTGTCTATGTGCCCCTAGGTTAGAAAAACTGTACAAACTGTGTAAACCGCCCGGAGTCTACGGAAAGGGGCGGTATAGAAATCCAATGTGTAATGTGTGTGTTTTCCCTCCGTCTTTTTACGAAGCCCACCTTGGAACAGAAATCCCCCTCTGCATTGGCATGCTGCTTTTGCTTCCTTGGATCACAATTTATGGTAGCCTCCACACTCCAGGCCACTTTCGCTTCCTTTGATTTTTGGATTCTTTGAGTTTTTATGGTACCCTCTGCATAGATTTGTGGCCGTTTAGGGGTGACTTTGCAGTCAGTACGGCATTGCCCCGAGGCCGTTTGAATGTGGTTTTAAGCTGCACTTTTCCCTCCCAGTTGAGAAAATATGGAGCGAATGCTAGTAGATGCAGAACCGCCCACAGTCAAAGATCTGAGTAGCCTGGGCTATCCGGGTCACGGCGTAGGAGCTAGAATCTTGAATTTAAAGAAAATTTGAAAACGTCTCTCAGCAAAGTGCACATTCTAGCACATGCTTCACTTTCTCTTTGTTCCTGCCAAACTGCAGCGTTCCCCCCAAACCCCTTATATTTATTTTCTTAAATACTGGTTACCTGATGTTTGGTTAATGCTGATTTTACGCTACCCAGCTGGGAATTCGTGACTTTTAAAGGGGGCTGCTAAATGAAGCATTTCTTTTAAAGCAACGATTCAGCTCTGATATTTTCCCCCACCCAACAGGGTTGTGCTCTGAAAGCCGAACTGAAAGGCGAGGAAAGAACAATGTGGTTTTTATTAAAACAGGGAAATGTCAAACTGGGTTGCAAAATGCTGCAGCAGAAGCCAGAGTGATACTCCCAGGGTTTTTTTGGCTCAACTTTCTCTTCTCTAGATCTTCACCCAGAGGTGGACTCTCAAATAGAGTCCCTCAAACTACTGCAAAGACTTACAAATCGGCTGGAATTGTTGTTCCGGACAGTCTTGGCATTGCCGAAAGCTTCTAGCCGTGGGTTAGACTGGAGGATTATGTCTTTGACGTGCTGAAGAGAGAGAGCGAGAAACACCACAGGAGGGGGGGGGGAGAGCAGAGAAGGAATGGGTATTAAATTACAAGACTTTACATCCGGTGCTTACCTCTCAAAATATCCCTTGCTGTGAGATATGATTGTATTCATAAATGCCTGGATGAAGGCCAGAACAAAGTTTGAGCCCAGTGGCATCTTTAAAACCAACAAAACTTCATTCAAGGTGAGCTTCTGTGTGCACGCCACGCACACTTCTTCAGACACAATTAAGAAGAAGAAGAAGAAGAAGAAGAAGAGATTGGATTTATACCCCCCCCTTCACTACCCAAGGGAGTCTCAGAGCGGCTGACAAACTCCTTTCCCTCCCCCTCCCCACGACAGACACCCTGTGCGGTAGGTGGGGCTGAGAGAGCTCTGACAGAAACTGCTCTTTTTCAAGGACAGCTCTTATCAGAACTCTGGCTTGCCCAAGGTCATCCAGCAGGTGCAAGTGGAAGAGTGGGGAATCAAACCCGGTTCTCCCAGATTAGAGTCCGCGCACTTAACCACTACACCAAACTGGCTTGGAACCACTACACCAAACTGGCTTAAGTCTTGGAAGGAACGTGCGGGCTCATGAAAGCAACCCTTAAATAAAACTTTGTTGGTCTTAATGGTGCCACTGGACTCAAACTTTGTTCTGCTGCTTCAGGCCAACAAGGGGACCCACCAGATTCTGGATAAAGGCGAGGTATTTCTCACCTGCTTCAGGATTCAATTAGCCTAGCAGTATTGTGTTCTCCCCAGTTGGTGCCATTGTGAAAGGTCACTGTGTTTTCGTTGGCTACTCCTACCCAATGCTCCCTCTAAGGTTGTGGAGTCTTGTGAGCAAAAGAATTTTACTTTGTGAGCTACTGGCATTAAAGTTGTGAGCGAGCCATTTGGCTACTGCCTAAATTAGTTTGCTCTGGAGCCATCCTTCTTGAGTGGAGATGAAAATGTGTGAGCCAGAGGCTAAAGCACTGTGAACTAGCTCACACTAACTCAGCTTAGAGGGAACACTGCTCATACCCCATCTCATGTCTTTGATCCTGGATTTGCCCACAGGATTTATCCCCTGTTGTTTAGGAAGGTCATTTGGCCCACCAAGGCCCCTACACCTACATTTCTTCATGCCACATAAAAGCAACAAGAAATGTGTGTCCCGCTACAACCTTTTTGAATTCTAAGAGTCACTGAAATGGACTAACATCCAGCTGTGCACCAACATCAGGTGGACCAGAATAAAACTGTGCTCTGGTAAGACACCGCTTTAGAAATCAGTGGGGTGGCCATGTTAGTCTGTTGTGGCACCTTAAAGACCAAGAGATGCTTAACCACGAGGGTCGTGAATTGGGTTGCCAGGTTTCACCTTTTGTCTGGCGGGGGGGGGGCTCCTGGCTCCTCTCCTAGAGTCTTCTGCCATGCGCGCACATCACCAGTAGTGACGTCATCATGCTAGGGCCATTTAACTGAATGTTGTGCTATTTTATGTTACGTTTCTCTGTGCTGGGTTTTAATTGTATTTATACGAAATCTTATGTAAGCCACCCTGAGCCTGCCTCGGCGGGGAGGGTGGGGTATAAACCGAATTAAATAAATAAACAAACAAATAATTGTGCAGTGACGCTCTAGCATTTGGGGCAAAAACTCTATGGTAACCATAGAGTTCCCCCTCGAATGCTAGAGCATTGCCGCACGACGCCCATAGCATGATGACGTCACTACCAGTTGGCAGCGTTCCTGCGGGATGCTGCTGTTTGGGGGTGGGGCTTCCCCTGTCGGCCAGCTAGCCAGCGGTGGATTGGGCCCCTGAATTCGGGAGATCTCTGCCCCCACTGGGGGGGGGGATGGCAACCCTAGTCGTTAAACTATTTGACATAAGAAGGTAGAGTGTGCTGTCACCGCCTGGCACTGTCATGAGTAATCAGCATGCCTGTTTGGCACACTTTTGGACATAAGAAGGTAGAGTGTGCTGTCACTGCCAGGCACTGTCATGACTAATCAGCATGCCTGTTTGGCACACTTTTGAGAACATCTGCTCAGAAAGTCTCAGATGATCTCTTGAATGTCATGGCCTTTGAAACCCATTCCCTTGTACTCGCTCTCTCTGTGTACACATACATATTTGACTGAGGATTCGTTTTATGTACCTGGAGAAGTGAGTTCTGGTGCACAAAAGCTTCTGGCATAATAAAACCATTGACACTGGACCATTAAAACCCTGGCCCCTCAGTTTGTACGATTGGTGAAAACAAAGAGTAGGGATTGGCTGAAAGGAAGGAGGGGAACGTGGCCAATTGGACGGGTGGGGGAGGAGGAAAAGAGGAAGAGCAAGAGCAAATCTGACCCTAAAAATCACAGCACTTAATAATCAGTGGGAGCATGTTTTAATTTTCCAGAACACCTCCATTGCTGGCCTAAGAGTGGCAGTCCTCAAACAAAGAAGCTTCAAGGGGAGATTTCAATGGGAAATTGCTGAACTTTAGTTCATTCACCAAATTCAGAACAATGGACCTCCTGGGGCTAAACAGAAACACAGGATTCTTGTCTCACTACAGATGCTAAGTGTCTGCCCCTAAGCACTTCTCCCCTGCTCTAATTATTACATTTTGCATTGTACCTTTGCATCCTGACTCCCTTCTTTGTAACACCCTGCCCACCTTCTGATGTTATAAGGGCTCAGGGATCTCCATTCCTACTTGTATCTAGTGAAGGAGACTTTGACTCTCGAAAGCTTAGACCCTGGAAATCTTGAGCTGCGGTCACACACACTAAATAACCCACTTTCGATGCACTTTCAAATTGGAAAGTGGATTGAAAGTGGATTGAAAATGTATTATTTTGAAAATGGATCATTCAGAGCCAGTTTGGTGTAGTGGTTAAGTACGTGGACTGTAATCTGGGAGAACCGGGTTTGATTCCCCACTCCTCCACTCAGAGCTGCTGGATGACCTTGGGCAAGTCATAGTTCTGGCACAGCTGTTCTTGAAAAAGAGCAGTTTCTGTCAGAGCTCTCTCAGCCCCACCTACCTCACAGGGTGTCTTTTTTAAGAAAAATAATTTATAGGTTTTTCAATGTACATTACTTCATAACAAGTTATTTTATACATTTGGAGTCTATTTATCCATTTTGTTTTCTATCCATTTAAACACTCTAGTCCATCTTTTAAAATATAAGATATCATCTTGACTCTGTATTAACATAGTCTATCTATTTCCGCTATTTCCATCAGTTTATACACTAGCTCCTCTCTGGAAGGTATCTTTTCTGTTTTCCAGTATTTAGCCAGCAATATTCTAGCAGACGTTAGGATATAAGTCAGTAAATATACATCATGAAGCTGATATCCTTCTGGAATAATATTTAACAAGTATGTTTCTGGTGTTAACACTACATTTATATTTAGTATTTCGTATTTCTAAGTTTTACCTTATGATTCAACTGCCAATATTTTTGTACCATTTTACACCTCCACCACATATGAAAAAAAGTTCCAACGTTCCTTTTACATTTCCAACAATTACTAGATGCATTGATATGACATCTCGCTGTTTTGTCCAGGGACCAATACCATCTATGAAACATCTTATAAATATTTTCCTTATAGGATATAGCCCTCATATATTTTAATGTTTTCCAAAATTTTGGCCATTCCTCTATCTCGATGTTGTGGCCTACATCCTGCATCCACGCAATCATGTTTGTTTTAATTATTTCATCCTGCATATATTCTTCTAAGAAGAGTCTATATAGTTTTTGAATTAATTTGTCGTTTGAGGATAGCCAAATCTTATCAAGCTAATTTTTATTCTGTAAAAAAAAAATTATTCTCTTCTGGTTTCATGGGCAGAAGGCACCCTCTCCTGGTGGCACGAGGCATTCTAGCATCCCCCTTTTTTTGCTGTCAAATGAACTTAAAATCCTGCACCAGTCTCACTGTGTTGGGCATTGGGGGAGTTCATGCCAGTCACAAATAAAAGCACCATGGGGCCCTCCACAGAGGAAGGAGGAGTTCTGTGACTTGGCAGCGTAAAGAAGGTGCACCCTGACTGAGTAAGATCCTCATTTTCCCCTGGTGAGCCAGTTTGGTGTAGTGGTTACATGCACGGACTCTAATCTGGGAGAACCGGGTTTGATTCCCCACTCCTCCACTTGCACCTGGCTGGATGGCCTTGGGCAAGCCATAGTTCTGGCACAGCTGTTCTTGAAAAAGAACAGTTTCTGTCAGAACTCTCTCAGCCCCACCTACCTCACAGGGTGTCTGTTGTGGGGAGGGGAAGGGAAAGGAGTTTGTAAGCCACTCTGAGACTCCTTTGGGTAGTGAAGGGTGGGTTATAAATCCAACCTCCTCCTCCTCCTCTTCTTCTTCTTCCTCTTCCTATTCTTCTTCGTTTGCAACCGCAGCCTTGTTGGTCTTGAAAGTGCTACCAATCTCGAATCTTGCTCTTCTACTGTGAAGCAACACAGCTACTCCCCTGAAACTGACTTGTAGGAGGACAGTCTCAACACCTTCCTTTCAACAACTGAATTTCTGTTCTACATAATTACTGACTTATAATATTTACATAAGGGGGCCCACGAGGATTTGCAGGGGAGGAGAAATCCTGTCCTCCCCTGCTGGCTGCTGCCCCTACGAACCAGGCTCCCCGGGGCAGCCACCCATGTCTTCCGCCCCTAAAGAAAGCCCTTTTTACAACCACTTTCAGAAGATTTTTTTTGGAAACAGACACTTCTGGAAACTTACTGAGATACTAGGCATTTTTCCTGTCCCTCTG
>NW_015168097.1:128769-131372 GCF_001447785.1 Gekko japonicus
GGAAGTAAAGACTTGGGAGGGGGAGGGAAGTGGGGTTGAGGTGGGCAGGGGAGAAGTCGAGAAAAGATACCCGCCCACCAAGAACACCCACCTGCACTTTCTCTCCACCCCCGGATACTTTGGAAATGTAGCCCATGATGTACTTGGCAGCCACCGTCTTCCCGGCTCCGCTTTCGCCACTAAACAAGAACACAAAGCAGGTCGTCAGACAGGAAGAGTCGATCAAGCAGGTGAACAGCAACGAAGAGAACAAAACAAGGGCCCTTCCATCTCAGTTCCACAGGTCTTCACCCTGGGGATGCCAATCCCCAGGTGAGTGGAATTCCAAAAACAACATCCGTGACAAAAATAACGAAGAGTCAATAAAGATAAGTTGCAAAAATGTTTACTGTAGTCATTTCTGTAGAAAATTTCCTTCTGTTATCGCTCACATGCTAACGAATACTGTGCAATGAAGAATTCGTTTCACAATATTTGCATTATCTGAGTGTGTAGCAACCCCAGTTCTTATCAATCCCTACTTATCAACTCCTGAAGGAAATCCCCAGGGGAGGCCTGGAGACTACTTGGAAGTACAACTGATCTCCAGACCACACAGATCAGCTATCCTGGACAAAATGGCTGCCTGGGCACTGGGCAGCTGGACTCTATGGCATTATACCCTGCCGAGGTCCCTTTCTTCCCCAAACCTCACCCTTCCCAGGCGGTATCCCTCAAATCTCCAGGAATTTCCCAACATGGAGCTGGCAACCCCAGGGGATGAAGGACATTCAACCCCAGGGGATGGCCGCTGTGAGAAATATTATGACTTCTGACCCGATCCAGCAGGGCCCTTGTTATCTTCTTAACCCGACGGAGTACAGCTTTGTTTTTTCCTGACGAGATCGTTGCAACAGATCGGTTGCACGAGGTGGAGAAATTTCCTCCCCTGCGTCGTCATGATCCGAAATAATATTTGTGCCACCCTGAAGCAGGGTAGCCAGCCACTGCTGCCTAACCCTTGGGGGACAACTGGGAAGTGACGATGGGTGCGCCCCCCCCCCAATTGCTCTGGGGGTTGCTCCGGGAGCTTGCCAAAACCTTTATGTGCAAATCCCAGAGTGTTGCCCCCGGGGTGATGACATCACTTCTAATTTGGTGCTGAAAGTGACAGGATGGCGATGTGCCCCCATATTTTCACCCTTCTCCCCAGTCTGTGAAGTGCTGGGAGAAATGTCTGGTAGGTCTTCCACTATAGCGGGAGACCTGACCCCCCCCCTCCCTTGAATACAGGTTTACAGTAAAGGCCAGTATCCTGAAATTGGGGAAAACCCTCCACCGTGACCGGGGGTGGTGGCAACCCTAGCCCCAAGCTACCCAGGGCCCTCTTTGTTTTCACTCCCCACCAATGTTCCCTCTAAGCTGTAGAGTCCTGAGAGCAAAAATTCTACTTTGTGAGCTACCGGCATTAAAGTTGTGAGCAGGTGATTTGGCTACTGCATAAATTAGTGTGTTCTGGAGCCCCATCCTTCCTGAGCTAAGACAAAAATGTGTGAGCCGGAGGCTAAAAAACTGTGAGCTAGCTCACACTAACTCAGCTTAGAGGGAACACTGCTCCCCATCAGTTTAGCTGCCCCCAGTTGATTTTTCAGTACTTGCCCCATAGGAGTTGGCTGCTCTGCCCAACCACACATACCCACTGTTCCCTTTTTGAAAAAACCCAAAATACTGGCGGATGCTTTTTCCTGGTAGAATCTCTCTTTTTCCCAACAGGGGCACAGGCACACAATGAACCCCCATTATCAATATGTGTGGGTTTGTTTTTTTCCAAATTCTCTTCTGAATTTCTCTGTAGATTTTGGCATTCTGAATTACCATATGTATCGGTGCTGGGATTTTGCAAGTGATCTTCTTGCAGTCCAAGGGACTCTCAAGAGTCTTCTCCAGCACCATAGTTCAAAAGAATCTATTCTTCGGCGCTCGGCCTTCCTTATAGTCCAACTCTCGCAGCCATACATGACTACTGGGAATACCATTGCTTTGACCATGCGGACTTTTGTTGGCAGGGTGATGTCTCTACTTTTTATCATGCTGTTTAGGTTTGCCATCGCTTTCCTCCCAAGGAGCAGGCATCTTTTAATTTCATGGCTGCTGTCACAGTCTGTGGTGATCTGGGATCCCAGGAACGTGAAGTCTGTCACTACTTCCACGACCTCCCCTTCTATTTGCCATGGAGTGATGGGGCCAGATGCCATGATTTTAGGGTTTTTTTATGTTGAGCTTCAAGCCCACTTTTGCGCTCTCCCCTTTCATCCTGAGCAAGAGGCTCTTTAGGTTCTCTTCACTTCTGCCATCAGAGTGGTATCGTCTGCATATCTAAGGTTGTTGATCTTTTCTCCAGCAATCTTAATTCCCACTTGTGATTCATCCAGGCCAGCATTTTGCATGATGTACTCTGCATATGTATTAAATAAGCAAGGTGACAATATACATCCTTGTCGTACTCCTTTTCCTATGCTAAACCAATCAGTTGTTCCATATCTGGTTCTAACTGTCGCTTCTTGACCCTCATACAGGTTTCTCAAGAGACATGTGAGGTTGTCTGGTACTCCCATCTCTTTAAG
>NW_015168097.1:132207-158092 GCF_001447785.1 Gekko japonicus
AATGGCCTCGTGGTTTTCCCAATTTTCTTCAGTTTAAGTCTGAATTTTGCAATCTCATGATTATGTCCATACCCATGCACATAAATTAATATAGAGAGAGATGGAGCTGCGGCTTAGCTCTAGAGCATCTGCTTGCCCTTAGGTGGTTTTGGGTTCAACCCCTGGCATCTCCAGTTTGGTGTAGTGGTTAAGTGCGTGGACTCTAATCTGGGAGCTGCGGCTTAGCTCTAGAGCATCTGCTTGCCCTTAGGTGGTTTTGGGTTCAACCCCTGGCATCTCCAGTTTGGTGTAGTGGTTAAGTGCGCGGACTCTAATCTGGGAGAACCGGGTTTGATTCCCCACTCCTCCACTTGCACCTGGCTGGATGACCTTGGGCAAGCCGTAGTTCTGGCACAGCTGTTCTTGAAAAAGAGCCTTTTCTGTCAGAGCTCTCTGAGACCCAAATACAGGATGTCTGTTGTGGGGAGGAGTGAGGGAAAGGAGTTTGTAAGCCGCTCTGAGACTCCTCTGGGTAGTGAAGGGTGGGGTATGAATCCAATCTCTTCTTCTTCTACTTCTTCTCCTCCTCCTCCTCATCCTCCAGTTAAAAGGATTGGGTAGTAGACTTTTATTATGCATTTATCATATATGTTTTTATCATGCATGTTTTTCTATCACATCGTAGGATTTTATCGTGCATGTTTTAAATCATTAGCCACATTAGTGGGCCTTGTGGGGGCAGAAAGGCGGGGTATAAATTTTGTGAAATAAATGGATGAATAGGTTCTATGAATGACCTGAGAACTTGGAGAATTCTACCAATCTGAGCAGATAGGACTGACCTGGATAGACCAACGGTCTATCTGAGGATAAGGCAGCTCCACGTACGTATGTGTACTTGTGGGATGCGGCAGGAGTTGTAAATACCCAAGGGTCCCTGTTTCATAGAATCATATAGAATCACAGAGCTGGAAGGGACCTCCAGGGTCATCTAGTCCACCCCCCTGTACAATGCAGGAAATTCACAAATACTTTCCTCCCACACCCCAGTGACCCCCTGTTCCACGCCCAGAAGATGACAAAAAACAAAAAAAAACCAACCCTTCAGGATCCCTGGCCAAACTGGCCTGAAGAAAAATTGCTTCCTGACCCCAAAGTGGCAATCAGGATTTCCCTGGGGTTGTAAGAAAGGGCCACAAGAACTAAGCACAGAGGCAACCCTTCCTGCCCTCCCTCTCATGATCTGCCTAAGTTCACACAAACAGTTGCTGTCAGATGGCCAGCTATTTAGCCTCTGCTTGAAAACCTCCCAAGAAGGAGAAAACCCACCACCTCATAAAAGTGCTGCTGAAGTGCGCATCAGAGGCCACCCTTAATCCACCATCCTCCCAGCCATTCACGATTCCACTTACCTGATAATGACTTTGACTGGGAACATATTTCTAAAGCTAAATACCAGTTAATGATTTATGGTTAAAAACTACTTCTATGCTGTTATTTTAACTTTCATTCATAATGTCGTTCATCATTGAATTGTATGTTATACGCCACTGTTTGGAACCTTGTTAATGTTATTAAATTTTTGTTAATGTTAACATGCTGTAAAATATTTTCAATAAACGAGTTTTTGTGGGGAAAAAAAACTTACCTGATAATGACACACTGGTTTTCCCCATCGATGAGCATGTTGCGGTACATGTTGTCCGTCAGCGCGTAGATGTGGGGTGGGTTTTCATACTGAGCCTAGAACATAACCAGAGACGAACAATCAGGGCTGAAAGAAAAATTCGAAATGATTCGCTAAGAAAGCCTGAATGGCCACCGTCTCTCTCCTTTTACATATTATATGCTTCTATGAGGTTTTGCAGAATACTTCCTAGTTTTGTGCGCTGTGGCAGAGGCAAGCCCATGCTGTTTACTCCTTTGGCTTTGTGTGTTTGTGGCCCATTCTGCATCTAGCATTCGCTCCATTGTTTTACCAAATCCACACTGGAACGGAAAAAGATGTGGCTCAAAACCACATTCAGATACCCCAGGCCAACGCCGTACTGACTGCAGAGTCCCCCCCATCCCGAATGGCCATAAACGGCCATAAAGCTATGCAGACAGTACCATAAAACCAAGAGATCAAAGGAAGTGAAACCGGCACGCAGTGCGGAGGCTACCATAAAATCCGACAATCAAGGAAAGAGAGTGGTATGCAATGTGGAGGGGAATTTCTGTTCCCACGTGGGTTTGGTAAAACAGCAGAGCAAATACTGGATGCAGAACGGGCCTTAGAGGCATCATTTACAGACTTCCCAGCGTATCTTCAAGTCATGAGGGACAGAAACGTGACAGCATTTTTTAAAAAGGAGAGCTGGGGTAATATAAGGTCTGTATCCACCACCAATGCTCCCTCTAAGCTGTGGAGTCTTGTGAGCAAAAATTCTACTTTGTGAGCTACTGGCATTGAAGTTGTGAGCGAGCGATTGGGCTGCTGCATCGATTAGTTTGCTCTGGAGCCATCCCTCCTGAGTTGAGACAAAAATGTGTGAGCCAGAGGCTAAAAGACTGTGAGCTAGCTCACACTAACGCGGCTTAGAGGGAACATTGTCCACCACCCCATTTTGTTACTTTGATATTCGCCACGATTTTACAAGGACAGACTAAGAACCCCCTGCAAAACAAAAGCCTCTCTTCTCCTGGGGACGTTTCTGTCTCCTCCCCAGGACAGAAAGGCATCCAGAATGTTGCTGACTCATCAGTTACATCAAGTTCTGGAAAATGGCCCCCCTATTAAAGACACAGCAGGGTGTTGTTTTTTTAAAAAAACTAATTTTTAACATTTTAAAATTTTAATAACAACAGGCAACAGGAACCACATTAGAGGATTCTTCTCCATTCTCTCTCACGAAGAGGGAATCAATCCTCTTCCTTGAAGAGACGCCTTCTCCTTTCTCCCCCCCCCCGCCCCCGGCCCGGCTCTTCAAGGTTCAGCTTCCTGTCATGAATTCCTTGTTAAAAACATATTTTATGTTAAAAACAATTTCCCCCTTTCAAAACGTTTGCTTTTTATTCCCATGCAACAAAGATCAGTTCACGGGCAGAAAATGGCCACTTTGGAGGGAGGACTGAAGTCCCGCTGAAGCCCCTCCCCTCCCCAAACCCCGCCCTCAGGCTCCACCCCCAGAATCTCCAGGTGTTCCCCAACCCGGAGCTGGCAACCCCGTCCCTTAACCCAGATGAGGGAGAGTGTGTTGCTCTCCAGGTGGAGAACAACTTTTATGAAGTGCATAGTGTGCTATTATAACATCCTTGTCAGGTACATATATTCAGTACATTCAGTTTAACAATAACATTCGGTTCATTCAGTTCAACAACTGCCAGTCAATTTTGCATCAGTATTTTAAAAGTTGTTGTTAAAAACAATTTCCCCCTTTCAAAACGTTTGCTTTTTATTCCCATGCAACAAAGATCAGTTCACGGGCAGAAAATGGCCACTTTGGAGGGAGGACTGAAGTCCCGCTGAAGCCCCTCCCCTCCCCAAACCCCGCCCTCAGGCTCCACCCCCAGAATCTCCAGGTGTTCCCCAACCCGGAGCTGGCAACCCCGTCCCTTAACCCAGATGAGGGAGAGTGTGTTGCTCTCCAGGTGGAGAACAACTTTTATGAAGTGCATAGTGTGCTATTATAACATCCTTGTCAGGTACATATATTCAGTACATTCAGTTTAACAATAACATTCGGTTCATTCAGTTCAACAACTGCCAGTCAATTTTGCATCAGTATTTTAAAAGTTGTGTTGATGCTTATTGCCGGTCCTACAAAAGACACATTGTGCAGGCTTGAGAATGACAGGAGCGCTCCGTCCATGAATCTTAGCTGCACAATGTGTCTTTTGTAGGACCGGCAATAAGCATCAACACAACTATAAATGAAAGCTCCCCCCCCCCCCTTTTGGGAAGACTTCGTGCAAGTAGAAGCGGGCTTGTAATTCTGGAAACTCCCGTTGGGGCTTGACTTTTAAAATACTGATGCAAAATTGACTGGCAGTTGTTAAACTGAATGAACTGAATGTTTTTGTTAAACTGAATGTACTGAATATACGTACCTGACAAGGATGTTATAATAGCACACTGTGCACTTTACAGAATGATAGTTATAAACAGAACACGTTAATGTACAAACGTTTCTTGCAGTGTATATTTATTCGTTACTTGACTCTCCTAACACTGCAGCTCGGGTTGCTTCAACCCCCAGGTGGGGACAGGAGATCTCCAGACGGCTGCGATGGGTTCGCCTGGAGAAAATGGCTGCTCTGGAAGGGGCCATATATGGGGATTATACCCTGCTGCGGTCCCTCCCAATGATCCCTCTAAGCTGTGGAGTCTTGTGAGCAACAATCCTACTTTGTGAGCTACAAGCATCAAAGTTACGAGCAAGCGATTTGGCTACTGCATAAAATAGTTTGTTCTGGAGCCATCCCTTCCTGAGCGAAGACAAAAATGTGTGAGCTGGAGGCTAAAAAACTGTGAGCTGCCTCACACTAACTCAGCTTAGAGGGAACACTGGTCCCTCCCCTCCCCAAACTCCGCCTTCTCCAGGTCCCTCTCCGAAAATCTCGAGGAATCCACCATCCCAGAGGCAGCAACCCCAACAAAGAGTGACCTGTCAGCCAGCGCCTTCCTTTCTACTCCTTCCGCCTCCCTTCGAGAGTTTCCTTACCGCTCCTTGGTATAGTTCAACTTCCCGGTCAGTGAAGTAGGGCATCTGTTTAAAGGGGTTGACAGAGATCAGGACCGGTCCGATGTAGGTCTGAACATCACTTGTTAAGACTGATAGTCGTGTCATCCTTGCATTGAGAGATACAGACGCACACAGCTCCCGTGGGAATCTGCCACCTAGACTGCTTCCACTCAGAGGTTCCATTCTGATTCAGCTTCCAAACTTGAGCACTTTTTTTGGGGGGGGGGGACAATCCACATGACGTCAAACTCTAATCATCTTTTCCCATCATACTCATTCCCACATTGGTCTGTGCCAGTCTTTTAAAACAGAGTGCGGTCCGAGAGCATTATCATGTCATCTGAATGGAAAGGTTTGCATTTTCAAAGGGTTAGCCCCAGGGGCATAGCCAGAAATTTTTAGTTGGTGGGGCATGGGGAAATTTTGGGGGGGGCACCCTGGCTGGGTCTGCTGCTCCTCTTGCAGCAGCAGAAGAAGCAGTTCGGGCTCCGCTGCAACTTCTAGACCTCCTCTAGTCCTTTTGATTGGAGAGACTTTTCTGTTGGGCTGCTTTTCTGTGTAAGACGGGGAGGGGATCTCTCACTCTCTCTCTTTTGCATTTTGCATTTTTATTTTTTGCAATTTTCGTTCACTTTATTTGCATGTTTAAAAACCTATTTATTTTTTGGGTCCCGAAAACCCCTGAAAACTAGACTGACCGTTCCCTGACTGTGCCTGGGGTAAATATGGAAACCGCATACACATCTTACATTTTAAAAATATTTTTTTGAAATATTTTGTCTGAGGAGGCGGTGCTCATCTGTGGGGTGGCATTGCCCTCAAAGGCCTCCCATGGCATGGGCCTGGTTTGCCCACACCAGCATCATTTCCATTCTGTCAGCTGCTCTCAGCCACCATTTCCCCCACCATGTAATTGAAGGGATCTTTGAAGGCTTCCTTGCGCCTTGGTGTTTAGTCATGCCGGCCACATGACCACAGAAACGTCTTCGGACAGCGCTGGCTCTTCGGCTTTGAAACGGAGATGAGCACCGCAACCCTAGAGTCGGACTCGACTGGCTTTCGAACAAGGGAACCTTTACCTTTTACCTTGAAGGCTTATAACAAAAGTTGGTAATTTGTATAGAGCTATACCTGTAGCAATGACTGGTTTTTTTAACAACAGAGGGCCTTTTAAAAGCCTTCCAAAAGGTGGTGTGCCAGAGAGAAAACGCCGAGAAAATGGCGGCTGTGAGGGAATGAGGGAGGGAAGTGTGCTGAAAACTCACACATGGGGTGCGTTCAGACGGGGCATTTCTGCCGGCATAAACTGCACTGGTTGGAACTGGTGCAGTTTATGCCGGCAGAAACACGATCACACTTTCCTCCATCTTCCGGATCCCTCCGTTGGACGCCCGCTCACACGCTGCGGGTGTCGGCGTTGTTTTTTTTTTTAAAGCACAGTTTGAGCATGCGCATAGGCAGCCATTCAGAGAATGGCGATCTTTGCGCATGCTCAAACCCCCCCATTACATTTAAACTTTAAAGGTAAGCACTTACCTTTAAAGTTTAAAGCCCAACCTGGCCTCCCTGTAGTCCCGGACTCCTCCGGGAAGTTAAACTAAGGGCTTTTTAAAAAACAAACAAACGCTCAGGGCGAAGCTTCGCCCGAGGCAGATGTGCCCCGTCTGAACGCCGGTGAGTACAACGGTTGGAACCGGCACCCTAACCGATATAAAGCCCCCGTCTGAACGCACCCATGGAGTCACATGACTCTGCATTCACTATGGCAACGAAAGAAACACGGAGATTCCTGACCCTGATGGAAGCAGCTCTAAAGTGGGGATTTAGATCTCTGTGAAACTTCATGTCTTCTTTCAAAACCTGAGATACCATGTAGGTTTCCCAGCCTCCAGGTGAACCTGGAAATCACCCGGGATTATAACTGCTGTCCAGACAACAGAAATAAGTACCCCTGGAGAAAATGAAGGGTGAACTCTACAGCATTATTCCCCACTGAGGTCCCTCCCCTTCACAAAACCCACCCTCCAAAGGGTCCATCCCCCAAATCTTCAGGAGTTTCCCAACCCCGAATTGGCAACCCTATGAGACGCTCTTGGAGATCACGGGATACGACGGACTGGAGTGCCATTTGGTGTAGGGATGGCCCTGATTGGGCACTGAGGTTATTGAAAAGAGGGCCTCTGGGCACACGCAGAGTGCTTTGCATTTGGTGGTGGAAAGTGCCGGCAAACTGCAGCCGATTTATGGCGACTCCACAGGGTTTTCAAGGCAAGAGACGTTGAGGAGATTTGCCATGTCCTGCCTTCCTGTAGCAACCCAGGACTTCTTTGGTGGTCTCCCATCTAAGTGCAAACGAGAGCTGACCCTGCTTAGCTTTTCAGATCTGAGAATAACAGGGCTGTTCAAGTTAGGGTGCTTTGCTCTTACTACTGAATAATCACTACGGGCTGCTGTTCCTGGGAGGAAGGGCTTCCGAGGTTTAATTTTCTGGTAGTGTTTAGTGCTGAACATTTGATGAAACTCTGCCTGGAAGAAAGGACAGGAGGGAAGAGATTGGGAAAGACCAGCAACACGGATTGTACCTCTCCTTCCACTGGGGCATCTACATAATGATGCCTTATACCGAATCAGACTCTTGGTCTATTAAACTGGGTCCTGTCTCCTGACTGGGAGTGTCTCTTTCTTTGGGGTGTCAAGTGGGGGGGGGGCTTTCACATCACCTTCAACTCGATCCTTTTTTAAAGTAGAGATGCCATGGACTGAAATCGGGACCTTCTGCACGTGAAGCAGACGCACTACCACTGAGCCACAGTCCTCTCAATGCCGGTTATACAATTTTGCCATCTATTGTGTGCAAATAGGCACCCGGAGGTAACGAATACCAGATATTAAGGGTATCTCTTTGTTTTATTTTGCTCGAAAAACCAAAACAAATCTCTGAAATAATTTTATTCCTTCCTTAAAGAAGAAGAAGAAGAGGAGGAGATTGGATTTATACCCTGCCCTTCACTACCCAAAGGTGTCTCAGAGCAGCTTACAAGCTCCTTTCCCTTCCCCTTCCCACAACAGACACCCTGTGAGTAGGTGGGGCTGAGAGAACTCTTGACAGAAACTGCTCTTTTTCCAAGAACAGCTGTGCCAGAGTTATGGCTTGCCCAAGGTCATCCAGCCAGGTGCAAGTGGAGGAGTGGGGAATCAAACCCGGTTCTCCCAGATTAGAGTCCGCGCACTTCACCACTACACCAAACTGGCTCTCAAAGTAATCAACTCCAGGTTGGGAAATTTCTGGAGATTTCAGAGTAGCTGAAATGAAGCTGCCTTGTACCAACTTGGTGTAGTGGTTAAGAGAGCTGACCCTAATCTGGGAGAACCGGGTTTGATTCCCCACTCCTCCTCCACATGCAGCTGCTGGTGTGACCATGGGTCAGTCACAAGTTCTCTCAGAGCTGTTCTCTCATGAGCAGTTCTCAAGAGAGCTCTCTCAGCCCCAACTACCTCACAGGGTGTCTGTTGTGGGGAAGGGAAGGGGAAAGAGATTGTAAGCTGCTCTGAGACTCCTTCAGGTAGTGAAGGGCGTGGTATAAAACTCTCTCTTCTATAGGTGTGGGTTTGGGTTGGGGAGGGCTCGGGGGGGTATAATGCCACACAGTCCACCCTCCAAAGCAGCTGGCTATTTTATCCAGAGGAACTGATGTCTGCCGTCTGGAGTTCAGTGGCAATTCTGGGAGATCTCCAGGCCCCACCTGGAGTTTGGCAACCCCACCACCTCCACCTAAACTGGTGAAACCCAATTCAGGGGGAGATGTTGGGAGGATTAAGAGATTTCTGGTAAAAAGTGTTTGTGTGTGTGAATAATATTGACTCACTCCTGAAATGCAGAACTATTTCTCAGCAGCAGCAGACATTGGGGGGTGGGGAGGCGGGCGCTTTACAGAAAACTTAAAAGGAAGATAGATTTCCGGTTTGTGTATATTTTTGTTCTCCAAAGTAAAAGAACAGAACTGCTCTGGATAGACCAGCTCCAGCATAGCCAAAGACGAATGTGACCCTGTGTGAAAAACTGCTGATTCCGTCGGATTCAAAAGCGACATCGACTTCTCTGACGCATTGCACTTGTACGAGAGATTTCTATGCCAGAGGCTGTCAACCTTTTGAACCTGGGGGCAACTTTGGGATTCTGATGCGGAGTGGCAGAGGCAGCCAGAAAATGGCCGCTGCAGGGGGTGGAGACAGCCACAAAATGGCCTGCACAATAGGCGGGGCCAACCATAAAATGTCAGGGAGTGAGGTTGTGTGGTACCTAGAACAAATTTAGAGTTCAGTGGCACCTTAAAGACCAACAAAGGTTTATTCAAGGTATGAGCTTTCGTATGCAAAGCACACTTTTTCAAAGACACTGGAATGGGAGGTAAGGTTCAAACTTATAGACGAGCTGGACAGCAAATGAAGAAGAGGAGGAGGAGGAGATTGGATTTATACCCCGCCCTTCACTACCCAAAGGAGTCTCAGAGCGGCTTACAAACTCCTTTCCCTTCCCCTCCCCACGACAGACACCCTGAGAGGTAGGTGGGGCTGAGAGAGCTCTGACAGCCGATAGCTAGCAATCCAAAACAGTTCAGTGAAGCCTGAGCGGTGGGTGTTGCCTTCTGACACACTTCCGGTGATGTCAGGGGGTGTGGCACATGCAAATGAGGTATGCTAATGAGTTGTGCTAATGAGCTCCTGCACCTCTTTTTCTACGAAATGACCCCTGAGCTAGGGGTTACACTAACTCTGAGCTAGAATGCAGGAAGCCTTGGGTTCAGATCTCCCTAGGTGGTCTTCAGCAACTCACCTTCCCTCCCACCTCTTTCTGCAGTGTGGGGGCCAATTATACTAGCTTACCTTGCAGGACTTGTCTGAAGAATGATTGAGTGTGTGCGGTGGATCCAAAACTCTCAAAAGCACCATATATAAAAACAGTAGAGAGCCAGTTTGGTGTCGTGGTTAGGAGCGCAGACTCTAAGCTGGGAGAGCTGGGTTTGATTCCCCACTCTTCCACATGCAGCTTCTGGTGTGACCTTGGGCAAGCCGTAGTTCTGACAAGAGCTGTCCTTGAAAAAGAGCAGTTTCTATCAAGAGCTCTCTCAGTCCCACCCACCTCACAGGGTGTCTGTTGTGGGGAGGGGAAGGGAAAGGAGATTGTGAGCCGCTCTGAGACTCCTTCGGGTAGTGAAGGGCGGGGTATAAATCCAATCTCTTCTTCTTCTTCTCTTCTCGCTTGCAACTTTAATGCTGGTAGCTCACGACATAGAATTTTTGCTCACAAGACTCCACAACTTAGAGGGAGCATTGCTTGTGAAGGCATCTCTTTATGGGCACTGGAAAATGCTGCCCGTGGGCTCTTCGGCTTTTGCTTTTCTGATGCGCTTTTAAGGAGTTTTTCAGTACTTTGGTGAGGGTGAATTTCAGGGCATCAGCGTGTAATGGCTGAAGGGGGGGGAGATTGAGAGACTCGCTGCTTCTCAGATTTCACCCAAGAACGGTCCTCTTCTTGTTGTTGTTGTCACTGTTATATTACGAAGGATCCGAGTTGGGTTCCAACTGAAACTGTGACGAAGCACTTGGTGCCACAGAATGTGATGCTTCAGGGACACAGCCTGACGAGGCGCTCTCTGCTTTGCACCACTTTCCGAAGCCGTAGGGCTCCTAGGGACACGGGCTCCGTGTGGTCTCTGAGTCAGTGGGGAAAGCACCTTTTTGCTAATGCCTTGGCCCTGAGTCAGTGGGGAGAGCAACCTCTGAGGATGACTCACCTTCCCGGCTGCCTGCAATGTGATTTCTTCTAGCTGGGCTTGAAGAGCCCATCCCCCCCCCCCATGGATGCCCAAAACAGAACAACAGAGAAACCACGCTGGGTAGGTTGCCAACCTCCAGAGTGACAAGTGATCTCCAGACCACAGAGATCAACGGCCATGTCAGAGGGAAGATCCTGTTTAGTTTAATTCATTTATGTTATTTATAGCCCGCCTTTCTCACTTGGACTCGAGGCAGGTTGCACAGAGCAAATCAACAAAATCAACATACGGGACATTCAATAAGCACTGCAATAGGATTAGGGTTGTAGAGCCAACCAGAAGTTTAAGCAAAGCACAAGTGGCAAATTAAATGATGTGACATTCCGTCGTAGGATCCTAGTTTTTTCAGGAGTGGCCAGACTTGCTTAATGTAAGAGCCACATAGAACAAACGTCAGGTGTTTGAGAGACGCAGGATATGAATAGATATTACACATTTTTACTGGGAAATCATGCAAATTTGCTTTTTTAAAAACATTGAATGAGACTGCCAAAAATAATATCAAAAGCGGTAAAAGCAGATATTGATAATATCTCTTTGTCCGCTGATATTTGTTTGCTAATAATATTTCGCTTCCCCAGCCGCCCTGCCGGGAGCCACATAGTATGTGTGAAAGAGCCACAGTTTGGCCACCCCTGGTCTAGCTCCAAATGACCAAAGCAACAGAACAAAAAGCTGTAGAAAACTGCTACTCATCCCAAGAGAAACATTTCAAAAGTTCTAGAAGTGATAAGCTCCGACGGGCTTTAGAATTTTCGACTTTGCCCGTCGGACCTTATCACTTATAGTACTATAAGGAACAATTCCTGGTGAAAATGTGATTTCTTAGATTCAGTTTAGTTTATTGTAATTAGCCATTGGCCGTTGTTGTTGTTGTTCAGTCGCACAGTCGAGTCCGACTCTTTGCGACCCCATGGACCAGCTCCCTCCAGGCCCTCCGGTCTTCTGCCATCCTCTGAAGTTTGCTCAACTTCATGTTCGTTTAGTCTTTTGTTAGTAACAATAAATTCTTCAGCTTCTTCTGTGTTCAAAGAAAATGTGATTTCTTAGATTCAGTTTAGTTTATTGTAATTAGCCATTGGCCGTTACAAGATTACAAAACACAAATTGTGAACATGATTTCTTAGAATTGCATTCAATGCTGGATAAAAGATAGAAGAAGACACACTTTTGAAATTTACGGTCCTTGTTCAGATGAAGTCTTCATGAAACAAATAACTGCTCCGGAAAACTTTGTCAACAATCATCATTATTATGGACCTCTCTTGCACTTTATTTCTAATTACATGATTTCTAATTACAACCATTGTTAGAATTATATTGTTTCTCTTGGAATGAGTAGTGTTTTTCTACAGCTTTTTGTCCTTGTTGCTTTGGTCACCCTGGTCTAGGTCCCACCCCTACCCAAGCCCCTCCCTCCCCAGGCTCCGCCCCCAAAATCTCCAGCCATTTCCCTACCCAGAGCTGGCAAACCTGCATCTAGAGCACTAAAATGGCATTAAACATTGTACACCTTTAAGAGGAAGAACCCGAATGGAGAATTTCACACCAGGGAGCAGCAAAAAAAAAAAAAATGAAATGGCAATTCTTCAACTCGAAATGGCAGATCTGAGAAATGTGGTGACCTCTCTATCGTGTGGGTGGGCAGGCGCCCGTCACATCTGAAGGCGCGGCGTGCGTCGCACTCAGGAAACGGGTGGCCAGAGACAAATATTTGTCACCGAAACTGGCCGACAAGATGGCACGAGGTCTCAGCACTCAGCTGGGCCACCCAAATTTGGAAAGGATGAGGTCAGAGGAAGAGCTGAGATGAACGCCGCCACAAACCACAAGCACCCTGAACGGAAGCACAATGAGCCGGGAGCGTGAAGCAAGATCTGGGCTATTCCTGTACAGCCATCCCCTCCCTTGTTACCATCGTAGCCGTAAAGTGGAAAAAGGAGAACTCGAACCTCAGAAACAAACCCGGGGGTGGGATTTGAATGTCAGATGGAGAGACGCTGAGGGCCCTCCCTAGTCACAAGGAGAGCCTACGGAAAGGCCTTCTGACTTGGAGCGACGCTCGAGCCCAGCATCCTGTTTCGATCTGTGGGCGGGAAGATATTTCTGGGGAGTTCATTAGTAGGACGTGGAGGCTAAATCCCGTCCCCCTGGTTTGACCTTAGCATTTTCTACTTAGAGGTACACTGCAGCTGAACGGAGAGGTTCCATTTAGCTTTCTCGGCTGGCAGATTAGCAGCTGTCACTACATTTTGTGGCTACGCATTCCATGTTAATCGCCTGTCGCATGAAGGAATTACTTCCTTAAACGGCTGCCAATCAATGTTTTTGAGTGACACCCCTCCACGATAGTCTTATATTATGATACAGAAGATTCCTCTGTTTTCACACACAAATGTGGTTCATAAAGGCAACATTTTATGGACGTGTATTTATATATATATCCTCTTCCTTGTTCAAATCTAGTTCAGGGATGGTGATGTTAAAAAGCTGGTGCAGCTCACTGGCTAAGAGACTGAATTATATACCAGGCAGTCTAGGTTCAACTCTTGCTAAGTGGGACATCGAGGGTTGCCCCTGGCTTGAGAAATGTTTGGAGATTTGGAGGAAATGGCGGGGGAAGGTGGAGTATGGAAAGAGAGGAAGCACCAGGCTTCTTTGATGTCACTCCCATCAAAATTCAAATTTTAAATTTCCTGCCTCGTATCGTTCAACCTAAAAAAAACACAACCCTCTTAAAATTGTCTTCAGGTTGCCCTGAGTCGATGAGAAAAATCCAGTCTGAAGGCAAACCCCTTTATCAACCCCCAATGATCCTCTGACGTTTTAGTGTCTTTATAGACAACTGTTAATCAGTCTCAGACTCTATGGTAAGCCATACAGTCTTTATGGTATATCATAGGAGAAATGGAAATCCTTGAGCCACCACTCTCTTTAGCCACTGTAGGACTTCCTTTTCTTCAAGGCTCTATGGGTCCTCCAGGGGAAAGGATCTCTGTAGTCCAGAGATCCACGGTAATGAGGATAATCATTTACTTGCTGGGGATGGGAGATCTCCCTCCCCCAGCAGGTCTTGTCCTCCAGCACTCTGGCAGCCAGAAGGAGAGAGAAAAAAAATCACTGTCAGACCTCTCTAGGAATCACCAAAACTCTATGGTTTTACCATAGAGGGGTTTTTTTTTTGGCAATTCCTAGAGAGGCATGACATCACTTCTGGCGATTACTGGAAATCATATCATGCCATCACTGAGTTATCACCTCACATCCTTACCCTACCCAGTTAGGGTTGCCAGTCCGAGCCTGGCAACTTGTGGAAGGGGGGGGCATGGTGTGGAGCACTGTTGCCACCAGAGCAATGATGTCACTAGACTGCTGGTTGGAGCCAGCTATCACGAGCATGCGGCTCAGATACTACAGCAATCACACTACCTACCAATCTGCTCCTGAGCCCAATTCAAGATGCCGATTTTGTTCTTCAAAGCCCTATGTGGCTTGGGATCGGGTATCCAAAGTACCATCTTCTCCTGTATTTTCCTGCCTGGGGATTAAGATCACAGGGAAAGGCCTTCCTGACTGTCCAAGGACCAAAGAAGCTTGTCTGGTGGGTACGCAGGAGAGGGTGTTTTGGGTGGCAGTCCCAGGAGGTGGGCCTGCCCACCTCACTTTCAGACTTTGGGAGGCAGAGGAAGACGGTTTTGTTTAGGACGGCAGTTGATCAGCTTGGCTTTTTTCAAACTGGCAGTCGTAGTTTGTGATTTTAATTAATGCATGGCTTAAAATGCTAGCCTGATCTCGTCAGATCTCAGAAGCGATGCAGGGTCCACCCTGGTTAGTACATGGATGGGAGACCACCAAGGAAGTCCTGGGTTGCTACGCAGAGGCAGGCAAAGGCAAGTCTGCTGCCATTTGACGGCATTTCACACACACACACACACACACACACACACACCAATGCTCCCTCTAAGCTGTGGAGTCTTGTGAGCAAAAATTCTACTTTGTGAGCTACGGGCATTAAAGTTGTGAGCGAGCTATTTGGCTACTGCCTAAATTAGTTTGCTCTGGAGCCCTCCTTCCTGAGCTGAGGCAAAAATGTGTGAGCAGGAGGCTAAGAAACTGTGAGCTAGCTCACACTAACTCAGCTTAGAGCAGTGGTGGCGAACCTATGGCACGGATGCCAGAGCGGGCACTCAGCGCCCTGTCTGTGGGCACGCGTGCCATCGCCCCAGCCAGGCCCAGACCATCATTAAAGTGTCGAATTCTCTGCCAAATAATTTGGGATTGCTTTCCTTCCTTTGTTTGGATCATCTTAAGTTAATGTATGTTGTTTTTTCTAAAGTAAAACCTCAGTATTCAGGTTAAATTGTCGTGTTGGCACTTTGCGATAAATAAGTGGGTTTTGGGTCGCAGTTTGGGCACTTGGGCTCTAAAAGGTTCGCCATCACTGGCTTAGAGGGAACATTGAAACACACCCATTTTATGCACGTTTTACGTTTTGTTCTGTTTATATTGTAAGCTGCCATGAGTTTCGGAGAGTAGAAGAAAGAGAGAGAGAGAGATTGGATTTATACCCTGCTCTTCACTACCCAAAGGAGTCTCAGAGCGGCTTACAATCTCCTTCCCCTTCCTCTCTCCACAACAGACACCCTGTGAGGTAGGTGGGGCTGAGAGAGCTCTTTCCAGAGCTGCCCTTGAGAGGACAGAACTTATGACTGACCCAAGGTCACACCAGCAGCTGCATGTGGAGGAGCGGGGAAGCACACCCCGTTCTCACGGCTTAGAGTCCGTGCTCGTAACCACTACACCAAACTGGCTCTCAGTAGAAAGGTAGCTAATTAATATTTTAAATCAATAAATAAAATATACAAATATGCCTGAGGTTCTTGGGCCTCCCTCTCCCCTTAAAAACACTTTGTCTGAGCCTCAGCCCCTCCCGTCCTGCCGTATGGGAAGAATATTCTGGACCTACCTTACAGGGCTGTTTTCAAAGACTACCAACCAATTCTGGGTTGAGATTGAAGAGTTTTGGATGTTCAAGCATGACCGGGATTTTCATTACATTTTTTTGGGAAAGGATACAAAGATATAGTCATCCATGAAACGCTTCTTCAGGTTTTCAACAATGGCATCTTCGTGGATTTTGGAGAGAAGGACCATGTCGTCCACTCCGCTCTGTTTGACGTTGTGGCTCTGCCAATGGAACCGCTCCTTGCTGCCCTGTGGGGACAGGATGGGGAGAGAGAGAGAGAGAGAAAAAGAGAGAGAGAGAGAGAGAGAGAGAGAGAGAGAGAGAGAGAGAACTGTTCTGTAAGAAATGGAGAGCTTGAATATTGAGTCAGTATGGCGGCTATGGAGTCAGAGGTCCTTTCCACATTTGCCTGCCATTCCAGATTTTCTCAGTGTTTGAGCTGAGGCAATTTAAGTCCAGGACAAAACAGCATCCAAATAACCCAGGTCAACAGCAGGCTGAAGCCAGGCTGACCAATGAAGGGAGGTGATGCACCGTGTTTCCCCGAAAATAAGACACTGTCTTATATTTATTTTTTCTCAAGAAGACACACTAGGGCTTATACCACAAATGCATAGAAATCCTGCTAGGGCTTATTTTTGGGGTAGGTCTTATTTTCGGGGAAACAGGTAATACAGAATGGGGGGGGACCCGTAATAAAAAGAAGGTTGAACTCGATTTTAGTGCAGAATGGGGAGAAAAACCTGGATTAAAAAGAAGGTTGGATTCAGTTTTAGTGCAGAATTGCTTGCAGGACACCGTGGTGAACATGGATTACAAGGAGAATGCGGAAGGGGCCAAACAGAGAGAGAGAGAGAGAGAGCTCTAAGGCAACTGCCTTTCAGACTGAAGAATATCCAGTAACCAACTCTGGCGTCTCCTATAGGTTCTTTAAACCTTAAACACCCACAATCAAATAAAAAAGGGGACACAGTCTTTAATAATTAGAGGACTGGTAGCATATCAGCAATATGCTCCCTAAAGGCCTCTGATTTGGAAACCTGTTAGACCAGGGGGTCCCTGATATTTTTTAGCTTGTGAGAACCACTTCTGACACAGTGTGGTGGGCGGAGCCACAATATGGCTGCCACATAGGGTTGCCAAGTCCCTTGGACCTGCCGTCAGGGGATGGGGGGTGGACTTACAAGGAGCAGGGAGGCATGCCGAAAAATGCCGAAAATAAGTGCCACGTACCTACATGACCCGGAAGTGACGCAGGCATGTCAGGGACGTCGGGAGGCGACGTTCCGGTTTTTAGGCCAAACTCTATGGTAGAATTAGCTTCTACCTTAGAGTTTGGCCCAAAAACCAGAGTGTCACCCCTGATGTCCTCGATGTGCCTACATCACTTCCAGGTCATGTAGGCACATAACTTATAATTTCAGCATTCTTCCCTGTTTGGGAGGGTAATTTGGAGGGGGTGGGGGAGGGTCTGGCATCCTACTGCCACAAAATGGCTGTCATGGAAGGTGGAGGCAGACACAAAATGCTCCTGGCATGTAGTAATTTAGTTAAAAGATTTCTCATCCAACCTTTCCCTCAAATTGAAGTTTAGCAAAAATAAAGGTAAGTTGCCTCAGTGTTAAGTCGCTTGCTTAACAAAGCAGTCGGAGAGTGATTCAGCAAGAACACAACTTTATTCTTCAACTCGAACACAACTCCAACACGGATCAACATCTGATAGCCAGAACAGCCTTTACATTGCAGCTGTCCTGCTTTTAAACATTCCCGGCTAATATAGCCACACCCACTGTACACATACCAACCAATAAGGTTGTTCACATAAGGGACCAATCACGGCCGTTCCCGCTCAGGGAGCTAACTGCTAAGTGATTGGCTTGTTACTTCCTGGGCTAGCAATACCATTGGATGACTTTGGATCCTAGCCCAGGATGAAGCTTAACATTGCTTTTCAATGAGATGTTTCACATACATTCTGCATTCCATGGCAGCTATGGAATACACTACACTCAGAAACTGGAGGTTCCACTTAAGGACCAGCAAAAAGGAAGTGTTTCTTCACATCATTATTCTATGGAACTCACTTGCCAGGGCAAGTCCCTGGCTTAGGTTACTTTAACAGAGGACTACTGGCCTAGTCTCCATGTTCAGAGGCAGTGCACTGTGGCTCAGGGTAACAGTGAGGAAGGCCGATTGGCCTCCACGCTGTGTGTCTCAAAGACATCTTCCCGGCTGCTGTCAGAAGCTGCCCTAGATGGACCCTTAATCTGATCTGATCCTGTAAATGCAGTTCTTTCCTTCTCATGTGCCTGACTGTCCAAGGATCAAAGATATCACAGCTAACAGTCGTAGATAGATCTGTCCTCTGTTATTCTGGTGAATCCTTCTGAGACGCAAAACCTAAGCTAGGGCCCATCATGTGACAAGAAGTTCCATAAATTACCGGCACCACAGGCTAATTCATTTTTATTTTTTTGTCATTCCTCAGCCTACAATTGATCAATTTCCCTGGACGACACAATAATATGACAGAGGGAGACAAATGTCTCTCCTGTAATTCATGCATTTTTATCAGCCCGCTTGCATGCACGTTGAATAATGCACTTGTGATCCACATTCAAAGCACTTTGCAACTGGATTTTACCGTATGAGACAGCAAAATCCACTTACAAGCGATTGCAAACATGCATTGAAAGTGGACTGAAAGTGCGAAATACCGCACACAGTGCAGAAGGCCCAGTCCTACTTTCTTCATTAGAAAAAAATCCCATTCGCTATGCTGTTTGCAATTCCTGCCACTAAAACAACCACTACCACAACGCTCTTGCACAGATTGATGACGCGGCCGCTTTGGAATACAGTTCCATTCTCCAGCTGCAAAAACAGTATTGGACGTCTAGAACAGCAGAAGAAAAGGGCAACTGAAAAGATCAAGGGGTTGTGACCAATGCTCCATCTAAGCTTTGGAGTCTTGTGAGCAAAAGTTGTACTTTGTGAGCTACTGACATTAAAGCTGTGTGAGAGAGATTTGGCTATTGCATAAATAAGGCCCCGGTCACACGGGAGGTTTAGGCCCGGAAGAGGGACAGATCGAGGGCGCAGCAAACGGGCGCAATCACACCACAACATCTGGGAAGTGGCGCGCACCCGTCCCCGATCCGGCCCTTCAGGCCGAAAATGCACATTAAAAAAGAACCTACAAAATGGTAGGACCTACCTGAAATGGCGCAGCAAGCGCGGCTGTGAGATCATCGGCGCGCCCGTCTTCAGGAGCAATCGAGGCTCGAACTGCGCATGCGCACACATGCGCAGCCGGCTGCCTCGCTCTCCCTTCCGTGGCTTCCCCCCGGCATCTGATCGTGCCGGGGAGCAACTGCGCGGCGGCTCAGGGGATCTGTCTGATCCCGCCGCCGCGTGTGTCTTTTGGTGTGGCTCTAAAAAGCCGCACTTTGGCTGCATCATTTCCTCCCGTGTGGCCGGGGCCTAAGTTTGCTCTGGAGCTGTCCTTCCTGAGCTAAGACAAAACTGTGTGAGCCGGAGGCTAAAAAACTGTGAGCTGGTTCACACTAAGCTTAGAGGGAACATAGGTTGTGACGCCTCCCCTACCCAGAGAAAAGGCTACAGAATCAACAACGGCCACTGGCTCAAATGGATTTAAAAGGGAGTTCAAGCGATTTATGAAGGGTATGGCTATGATTTAGTCTTGACCTGGATGGCCCAGGCTAGTTCAATTGACAGATCTCAGATCTAAATAGGCTCATCCCTGGTTCATATTTGGATGGGAGACACCCAAGGAAGTCCAGAGTTGGCAAACCGCCTCTGAACACCTCTTGCCTTATGCCGGCTGAGATTTGATGGCACACTTTCCACCTCTGCCACATAGCTATGATTGGCACTTAGCCACAACAGCTGAATGGGACCTCTGATGGCTGAGTCTGAATTGGCTTTTCCCTCTGTCGTTTTCCCAGATGCACGTTAGAACAGAAATTCCCCTCTGCATCGCAGGCTGCTTTCACTTCCTTTGATCACTGGATTTTATGGTACCTTCTGCATAGATTTATGGCTGTTTTATGGCCGTTCAGGGGTGACTTTGCCGTCAGTATGGCATTGGCCCAGCCCGAGGTATTTGAATTTGGTTCTGAGCTGCACTTTTTCCTCCCAGTTGAGAAAATGTGGAACAAATGCTAGGTGCAGAATCGCCCTGAGTTCAGAGGCAGAATTCGATAGTCAGACACTGGGCAGCAGTCAGAAGGGGAGGTCTGTAATGTCTTTGGGCCCCCTGCTTGTCGGCTTCCCCATAAGCACTGCTGGAAACAGGAGGTTGGAGGATGTAGATGGACTATTGGCCTGATCTAGCCAGCAGGGTGACTCTGATACTCTTCCACTGATTGATGGCAATGAGTGGATTGCCCCCCCCCAAAAAAAGAGGGGTGAGATGGAGAATATCTCTGGAGGATGAGGAGAGAAAAGAAGGGACCCAGAGAGATGGATGAAGGC
The DNA here is from genome assembly GCF_001447785.1 of Gekko japonicus. NCBI lineage: Eukaryota > Metazoa > Chordata > Lepidosauria > Squamata > Gekkonidae > Gekko > Gekko japonicus. The sequence continues at coordinate 152,214 of NW_015168097.1, forward strand.
AGAAACCCAAGACCCTCAGAAAACGAGGAGCCCACAGGGCCACGCGGCTTTGGTTCGGCTTCTGAAGCCAAGGATCGGGAGTGGCAGTTAGGGCTCTTCTTGGTATTAGGCAGAGGTAAACAATCCACAATAATAACACACAATCTCAAGACAGTCTGGTAAGAAAAAATATATATATACAGATGCGTGCTAGATTAGGGCTGCCAAATGCCCCCGGGGGGCGGATTTCCCCCCGCTTTCAAGCCCTGATTCCCGCTCCCGCGGAACCGGGGCCCAGGGGAAACCCCACCCCCGCGTGCGCGTCACCCGGAAGTGACGTCGCACGCTGGGGGCGGGGCCACGCCATTTGAGGGGGAAACTCTTTGTTTTCCCCTCAGATGGCATGGCCCCGCCCCCAGCATGCGACGTCACTTTCAGGTGACGCGCGCGTGCAGCAGACGCCAACCGGGAGCCCCCCGCTCCCGGCCAATTGACATTTGGCAACCCTATGCTAGATGCCCACAGAATAATACAATAACAAGGGAGACTAGATTAAAGCCATAACACCATTTAGTGTCAAGTAATGAAAAACACACTCATTCCTTCATAGAAAAAATACAAACGTTAATAAAATTGCACATAGCTGTCTGCTCCAAACTCTCTCAGTCAATATCATTCTGACAATCCTGTATTCTCAAAAGCAGTCTGCTCCAAATTCAATCTCTCTTTCAACACGTCTGGCAGGACCTGTTGGGGACAAATCCATGCTAACTTCTCTGGATCACCAAGTGGTCTTTTAGATGCTCACAGACTGATCCCTTTAAAATCTGTTCCCGCATCTTCCTTGGGACAGAGGTCAGACTGACTGGCCTGTAGTTTCCTGGGTCATCCTTCCTCCCTTTTATGAAAATTAGGATAACATCTGTCTTCTTCCAGGCTTGTGGCACATCTCCCATCCTCCAAACCGTCTGGAAGATGATAGACAAAGGCTCTGCAAATTCTCCAGAAAGTCCTTTGAGCACTCTTGGGTGCATACAATCTGGTCTGGGGGGATTTATACTAATTCAGTGCAGCCAGGTGCTTCTCAACTACCTGTCTGTCCATGTCAACCATCAGCCTAGATACCGTGCCTTGTATCTGTATACATTTTTTCATATTAGGCAGAGGTAGCCAGCCTGCCATTTCTCTTCTGGCTGTCCCGGATACTTAGGGCAGGTTGGCGAAATACCAACCCCCGCCCCTCTTCTGCTACACAGGGCAAGGCAGAAGGCAGGCCCCATCTCGGTCTCCCCTGTTCCTGGCGCTTCGTTTCTCCATTTCCATCTTGGCTGCCTTCCAAATTACCCGGGTGAGAAATAAAGGAAACAAAGTTGTGTGTCTCCATAGCCAGTGAAGCAATGTCCAAAGGCCCCATACAGTGGATCCCTGTTGTTAAAAACAGTTCTCTTACAAGCCTAAAGGGTATTCGCACAGCATGGGTTACCCTGTAAGGGAGTTCTGGAGGCACAAGTCACAAAGGAAAGTGGGCAAGAGGCAACGGTTCCCTCTAATTCCCCCCCACTTAGTGGAGCCGTTCACACCCTGAGCAGAAGCGAACTGCTGTAATCTTCAAATGGGCAAGGCACTGCGCGGCTCCAGAGTGCTGCTGAGCGGGGCTTCCTGTGTTAATGAGCGGCTGCTCACGTGCACAGCTTAGAGCACGGGTGTCAAACATGCGGCCCAGGGGCCGGATCAGGCCCCCGGAGGGCTTCTCTCTGGCCCGCAGTGGAACTGGCTGTCTTCTGCTTCTTCTTCCAGTTCTGCTGCTGCTGCGTCATCGTAGGTTTGCAGCTTACAGATACACACCTGAACGGCATACTTGAGATTGCAACAGCACAGGCGTTTTGATGCAATAATTCAGAGCAAGAGGTGTCACTTATCAGACGCTGTTAAATACACAAAATATTGCAAGAGTGCTAATGTTGTAAGCATGTTTTTATTTTAAGTTAACAAAAAAAACCCTTTGTGTTTGTGTCCTTTATAAAGTTGCTATCTCCGGTACCTGGCATTACATTTTATGACACACGTGGCCAGGCCCAACAGGGTCCCATTTATGTCAGATCTGCCCCTTATAACAAATGAGTTCGACACCCCTGGCTTAGTGGGAACACTGGCCCAGGGGGATTCTCCATGCATTTCATTTCCCTGCAGAAGAGAAGCTCCCACTGGGGCTCTTCCATCCCTTAAGAGAAGAAGAAGAGATTGGATTTATACCCCGCCCTTCACTACCCAAAGGAGTCTCAGAGCAGCTTACAATCTCCTTTCCCTTCCCCTTCTCACAACAGACACCCTGTGAGGTAAAAGAAGAAGAGATTGGATTTATACCCCGCCCTTCACTACCCAAAGGTGTCTCAGAGCAGCTTACAATCTCCTTTCCCTTCCCCTCCCCACAACAGACACCCTGTGAGGTAGGCAGGGCTGAGAGAACTCTTTCAGAAACTGCTCTTTTTCAAGGACAGCTGTGCCAGAACTATGGCTTGCCCAAGGTCATCCAGCAGGTGCAAGTCGAGGGGTGGGGAATCAACCCCGGTTCTCCCAGATTAGAGTCCGTGCACTTAACCACTACACCAAACTGGCTCTCCACACGCCAATATGTGAGCACAGACTCATTGGGCAGAAGAGAAGGGGACCTTAATTCCTATTTGAGATAGGTGGAGACAGTATAGATGCATTACAGGATGTGCAAAATCGGTGTGTGGGGAGGTTTGGAAAGAATACAGCTGGCAAGCAATAAAAGGGCCTTTTGCTTTTAAGCTGACTGCAGGGCCTACTGGTACTAAAGAGGGGGCTATGGATCCACAAGGGTTAAGCTGACACTAAATATTATGAAAATACAAAATTTATTCAGGTGTACACATTTTAAACCAAATGCGTTTTGGCCCCTCAAAGGGCCTTCCTCAGTGGTCACAATTCCAATTACAAATTTGACATACATTCAAAACCTTTTTTTACATAAGATGTTAAATACACATACAGTATAAGACCAGATGTTGTTTCCTAAATACTTCTGTATTTGTTTATTATTATTCTATAAGATGGGCCTCCAGTCTAGCCAATTAAAGTCCACCAATCATTCTGGTAGCACAAACCTGCGTGAGTTGAATGTATGTCACTCCATCCTGTACAAATTTGGTTCAGTTGCACAGCACTAACCCATCTATGTATGAATGTTGAGAAGTTTTTTTATGTCTGAATGGTATGTTTTTAATGAGTCTAAGTTTTAAAATGTGTACACCTGAATAAATTTTGTATTTTCATAATATTTAGTGTCAGCTTAACCCTTGTGGATCCATAGCAACTTTTGGGGTTGAGTTTTCTCCCTCCCCAACAAGCCATCCTGTAGAATCTGGGGCCGGCTGGATCAAGGGCAAAGCCCTGGGAGCTTTCAAACCCGGGGGGTTTTAAATTTTTGGGGGGGGGGGGTCGGGTCGGGTGGGAAGATCCAAGTCTGGCTGCAGCCCAGAAGGAAAGAAGGGCAGGTTCATACACTTGATGTTGTGACTTCAAACTCTCACAGGAGAAATAATTCTTATCTCATTCACGGTTGCCTTTCTCCAGGGGGTTGGCTGGAGATCTCCTGCTTTGGAGGGTGGACTCTATGGCATTATACCTTGCTGAGGCCCCTCCTCTCCCCAAACCCCACCTTCCCGGGGCTCCACCCCCAAATCTCCAAGTATTTCCCAACCCAGAGCTGGCAACCCTAATATCATTAAAGCCACTTAAGAACATAAGAACATAAGAGAAGCCAATGTTGGATCAGGCCAACACTCTATCACACAGTGGCCAAAAATACCAGGTGCCATCAGGAGGTCCAGCAGTGGGGCCAGGACATTAGATGACTCCCACTGTTGACCCCACCCCCAAGCACCAAGCAGACAGAGCATCACTTGCCCCAGAGTCCCTATCTATACCTTGTGGCTAATAGCCCCTGATGGACCTCTGCTCCATATGCTTATCTAATTCCCTCTTGAAGCTGTGCATGCTTGTAGCTGCCACCACCTTCTGTGGCAGTGAATTCGATGTGTTAATCACTCTTTGGGTGAAGAAGGACTTCCTTCTATCCGTTCTAACCCGACTGCTCAGCAATTTCATGGAGTGCCCACGAGTTCTTGTCTTGTGAGAATCATGTCACCCCTCAGCCGTCGTTTCTCCAAGCTAAAGAGACCCAAATGCTTTAACCTTTCTTCATAGGGAAAGTGTTCCAACCCTTTTATCATTCTAGTTGCCCTTTTCTGCACTTTTCCCAAAGCTATAATATCCTTTTTAAGGTGTAGTGACCAGAACTGTGCACAGTATTCCAAATGAGGATTTATATAGGGGCATTATGATATTGGCTGATCTGTTTTCAATACAGATCTCTTAGGGTTGGAGCCTCCCAGAACTCCTTCTAGGAGATCTTTTCATCTCCCCTGATAGCTCAGGCTGGCTTCTTTAGTGGCCGCAAGGCCCATAGCTAAATGAGACATACTACTTGGATGTCTCTGTACACCTCTGATGGCTACCCAGGAACCTAGCTATTCTTGCCATCTGTTTTTATGATAATTTCATGAATAGATGTGGCTGACTGCATCGGAGCAGCAAAATGCGGGCAGCGTAGTCAATATTAAGTCATTTTTAAAATGCATGTGCCTGTGCAGGTGCAAAGAGGGGCATGAAGTGGAAACGATTCTGTGCTTGGCAATAAGGCTTTTTTAATGCTCCAATCATGTCCCTAAGGATGTGTGCCTGTTCTTTAGTAACTGAGAAGATAAAGGCTGCGGTCACACTGGAGGCTTGCCGCGATCTGGGTATGCCTCTAATTGCACCGGTTAAAAGTGTTGCAGGGCAGACCAACCAGACAGCACACCCCAGGGTGATTTCCCTGCGCGCTCGTCTGGTGGTCAGGCATTCAAATTACTGCAGCACCTCAGCCACGGAGCGCGCTTCCCGGCCATTTTTGTTTCAATGCAGGCAGGTGCATGCACATATGCACATATAGATAGCAACTCCAAGAAACCCCCACAAAAACCCAGTGGCAGCAATGGATCTGTGGCTCCAGACTTCTCTTCCGGGTTCCTTTCGCAGAAGGACAGTTCAGACATCCAGGAAAGCAGAGTGGAAGTGCTGGCATCCATAAACACCGGACTTTCCCTGGTGCTGGATTACTCAGCTTCCAAAGTGGGGCAACACGAGGTGCCGATGGCTGGGGCACAGAAGGCAGAAGTCCATCAGTGGCTATTAGCCACAAGGTATAGAATCATAGAATGTTAGAATTGGAAGGGAACTTGCAGGTCATCTAGTCCAACCCCCTGCACTCTGCAGGAGCATACCCGAAAGACAGCCCTATAACACACCCGAAAGATGGTCATCCAGCCTCCGCTTGAAAACATCCAGTGAAGGAGCATCCACCACCTCCTGAGGCAGACTGTTCCACTGCTCAACCACTCTTACCACTCTTACAGTTAGGAAGTTTCTCCTGATATTTAGCCGGTAATGACTCCCTTGTAATTTCCACCCATTCCACTCCGGTCTTGCAATTCAGAGCATGAGATAACAGGTCTGCTCCATCTTCTACATGACAGTCCTTCAAATACTTGAAGACTGCAATCGTGTCCCCTCTAAGCCTTTTCTTTCCCAGGCTAAACAAACCCAACTCTTACAGCCTTTCCTCATAAGACTTGGATCCCAACCCTCTCACCATCCTGGTTGCCCTCTTCTGGTATAGATAGGAACTCTCAGGCTGGGGCAAGGGATGCTCAGTATTCTTGGTGCTTGGGGGGGGGACAGTGGGGGGGCTCCTAGTGCCCTGGCCCCACTGCTGGACCTCCTGATGGCACCTGGTATTTTTGGCCACTGTGTGACGGGGGATTTACAACGGTATA
>NW_015168097.1:158107-170347 GCF_001447785.1 Gekko japonicus
CGATTTCCCCCCGCCATTTTTTTTAAAACTAAGCGATATGCGCTTGGGTGAAGCTTCACCCTGAGCGTTTGTTTAAAAAAAAAAAAAAAGCCCTTAGTGTAGCGTATCGGAGGAGTCCGGGACTTAAGGGAGGCCAGTTTGGTCTTTAAACTTTAAAGGTAAGTCCTTACCTTTAAAGTTTAAATGTAATATGGGGTGTTTTGAGCATGCGCAAAGATCGCCATTCTGTGGATGGCTGCCTATGCGCATGCTCAAACTGAGTTTAAAAAAAAAGGCGATGCCCGCAGCGCGTGAGCGGGCATACAGCGATGGGATCCGCAAAATGGAGGTGAGTGTGATCGCGTTTCAGCCGGCATAAACTGCACCGGTTCCAACTGGTACAGTTTATGCCAGCTGAAACGCCGCGTCTGAACGCACCCAGAGTGTTGGACTAGATGGGCCATTGCCCTGATCCAACATTTGGCTTCTCTTCTGTTCTTACGTTGCTTTCTGATCGTGCTTTTCAAATTCACAAAAGTAATGCTACTATATCGCAGCAAACTTCTCAAGTGACCACAGCCTTGGTTACTACCAAGGTACATCGTGGCCTTGATATGCTAAGTGGCTGTTCGCTTGTACAAAGAGGCTTTGCACAGTATTTGAGACTAAGTTTGGCAAAAAACAAAACAAAACAATAAGATGCCCCCGTTAGGGCTGCACATTTGGATATTTCTGATCCAGAACGGCGCCCCAAATTCTCTGTCTAGTTTTGAACCTAAAAGACCCCATATGACACTTAAACAGGGAATTTCGGGCACCATTTCAGAGCAGAAATATCCAAACACCCACCCCGGCCCCCACCCACCCCAATTCCCGATCAGGAGGCTCATCTTTTATATCAGCCGGACTGGTGCAGACAAGAACCTGGAGAATGAGCAAGGGACAGAATTTCTCTGTACTGTTATCCTTTCATTTCTCATATCTTGTCTTGGAAAGGAATCTTTACGTTATTGCAAAACAACTAGTTTGAAATTCATGTCTCCCCGGATGGTGCCAAGCCCGTTGACTTGGAGGCGGGAGTTCTCTCTCACCAGGTGGAGCCAGCCTTGGTGGTAGGGTTGTCAGGTCCCACCACGCTATCGGTGGGGAATAGGTAGATGGGGTTGCCAGTTCCTGGTTTGGAAGTGCCTGGGTATTTGGGGGTGGAGCCTGGGGAGGACAGGGACCTCAGTAGCGTACAATGCCATAGAGTCCACCCTCCAGAGCAGGGGTGTCGAACTCATTTTTTATGAGGGCCGGATCTGACATAAATGAGACCTTGTTGGGCTGGGCCATGTGTGTCATAAAATGTAATGCCAGGTAGCGGAGATATAAACTTAATAAAGGACACAAGGGTTTTTTTAAAACTTAAAATAAAAACATGCTTAAAACATCAGCACTCTTGCAATATTTTGTTTATTTAACAGTGTCTGATAACGGACACCTCTTGCTCTGAATTACTGCATCAAAATGTCTGTCCTGTTGCAATCTTGAGTATGCTGTTCGGGTGTGTATCTGTAAGCTGCAAACCTATGATGACGAAGAAGCAGCAGAAGACAGCTACCGTAGTTCCACTGCGGGCCTGATAGAAGCCCTCTGGGGACCTGATCCATCCCCCGGGCCGCATGTTTGACACTCCTGCTCCAGAGCATCCATTTTCTCCAGGAGAACGGATTTCTGTAGTCTGGAGATGAGCTGTAATTCTGGGGGACCCCCAGGTCCCACCTGGAGGCTGGCCTCCCTACCCTCGGGCCATCCGCTCCTGTCTCTCTTCCAGTTTAGCAACCTCTTATGAATTCCAGCCTCTAAAAAACCCTGGCATTAATTATTTTTAACAAACTCACTTGACCCTCCCCCCGGTATTAGAGCAGCATCCAAAAAGAATCCTAGCCATAAAGCTCTTCTGATTGTAGTTCCATATGTAAGAAGCTAATAAATGTGAACTCACAACTTTGACAGCCTGCAGACACCTGTTTTTTTCTTACGGGGTTACGGCAGCTTCTGCCACCCAGGGGGCTTTTTGAATGCCGCAGTTCAGAGAGCTGTTGCCATATCAAAAGAATGTACATGTTCCACAGGGGATTCGAACCCATGACTACAGCTGCAGAACAAGCAATTAGTTTTCTGTAGAACTACCTCACTTAGCTGCTCTAAATCCCCAACTCTGGGAAAAGTGAAGCTGAAGGTTTAATTCCCAGTAGCAGTTCTGTTTCCAAGCAGCTGTCCCGGAGGAGGAGGAGAAGAAGAAGAAGAGAAGAGATTGGATTTATACCCCGCCCTTCACTACCCAAAGGTGTCTCAGAGCGGTTTACAAACTCCTTTCCCTTCCCCTCCCCACAACAGATACCCTGTGAGGTAGGTGGGGCTGAGAGAGCTCTTGACAGAAACTGCTCTTTTTCAAGGACAGCTGTGCCAGAGTTATGGCTTGCCCAAGGTCATCCAGCCAGGTGCAAGTGGAGGAGGAGTGGGGAATCAAACCCAGTTCTCCCAGTTTAGAGTCTGCATGAAAGGCATGAAAGGATTGGGGTTCACAACTACTGTGTCAACAAACACTCACTTTACCTCAAATAGAGAGCTGTGGCAGCTGTTAGAAGGCTGCCTCGCAGGGTTGTTCATTCTCTAGTTCATTGAGTTGCTGGCAAGGGGCTGAACTGAAGTTATCAACAGGAGATTTGAACTCACAACTCTCAGCCAAAACAGAGAGGTCTTTTTCCTCCCTAGCAGCTACACCTATGTAGCTGTCCTAATAGCCAGGACTAGCCCTTTCTCATTAGAGCTTGGAAGCTAGCAGGGTCAGTACTTGGACGGGAGACCACCAAGAAAGACTCTGTAGAGGACTCAAATATGAGAGAACCGGGTTTGATTCCCCACTCCTCCACATTAAGCCAGCTGGGTGACCTTGGGTCAGTCACAAGTTCTCTCAGAGCTGTTCTCTCTCTCAGCCCCACCGACCTCACAGGGTGTCTGTTGTGGGGCGGGGGGAAGGGAAAGGAGACTGTAAGCCACTCTGAGACTCCGAGTGAAGGGCAGGGTATAAATCCAATCTCTTCTTCTTCTTCTTCTTCTTCTTCTTCTTCTTCTTCTTCTTCTTCTTCTTCTTCTTCCTCTTCCTCTTCCTCTTCCTCTTCCTCTTCCTCTTCCTCCTCCTCTTCTTCTTCTTCTTCTTCATCATCAAATAACCTCTGCTCATCTCTTGCCTTAAAAACCCCACAAGGTGGAACTTCATGGAGTTGGTTGCGATTTGACTGCATGCTTTACCTTTAGCTCTACCTATGGCAGGAGTAGAAACTAGGAATGGTGAACCTGAAGTTGCAATTCCTAGTATTGCCGTAAGATATGAAAGGATTTGAAACCCCCCCCCCCCCCACTGTTGGAATTGGTTTCCTGAGCTATGGCAGTCCTAAAGAAGCATCTTTCCTAGTGCATTCAAATGGTTCCCGTTCAAGAACGTTCCACAAAGTCAAGGGTCTCCAACCTCTCTGAGCCTGCAATCGCCTTTGGAATTCTGATACAGTGCGGTGGGCTCAGCCACAGAACGGCTGCCATGAAAGGTGGTGCCAGCTACAAAATGGTTACAACAGGAGGTGGGATTCACCACAAAATGGCTGCCACGGCGTACCTTCAGTCACACCATGAAAGTCCTTGTGCCGTGATGGCAGCGGCTGCCGATGCAGCATTTTAAAAAATCTACATGGCTAATCAAATCTCCAATAGTCAATAGCCCCGCCTGGTCCCACCCAAAACAGACCTCTGGATCGATGGACATGTATCTGCGGAAGTTCAATAGAGGACCTTCCCCATTATGTTTTAAATTGCCCTCTATACCTGGAGCCTAGGGGGAAATTTCTTGCCAACATTTTATTTCGTGTTTATTCCTTATTCGACTCCGATAAATTAGCTTACGTGCTATCATACACAGGCCCTTTTATATCTAATAGGATGGCACTTTTTGCTCTGGCAGCTAAGACGATCAGAAGAAATCTGGTAAGAAAACACAGAAATAACTGACTGATTAAGTCTGTACATTTTACATTGTGTTTCTACAGTTCTGATTTTATTGCAAATGGGCCTATGGCCATATACAATAAACTTTCTTTTTACAGCAAGAGTGGAATCAGCTTGCTCGGGAGGTGGTGAGCGCCTCCTCCCTGGCAGTCTTTCAGCAGCGGCTGGACAAACACTTGCCAGGGATGCTCTAGGCTGATCCTGTACTGAGCAGGGAGTCGGACTAGATGGCCTCGATGGCCCCCTTCCAACTCTGTGATTCTATGATTCTATACTCTACACCAGGGGTCATTTGGGGGGGGGACGCGGGGGGACGCCATCCCCCCGGGTGAGGTGCAGGAGGGCGGGGCCTGGAGCTCCCTGCTGGTACACCTGGCCACACCCCTTTCTAAACACACTTGGCGGGAACCAGGAATGGTGTTGGTAGGCAGCATGGTGGCCCACAGGCACCACTTTGAGCTAAGTATTCATCCTACCCCACATCTTGTCCCAAATGCGCCGTGGAGATTTGACCTGCTACCCTACTGTCCCACCGAACAACATCTACTTTGCAATGCAAAGCCAGGAACAGCAACGTAGAGTACAACCCTACGCAGAGTTACACCAGGGAGGCTGTGAGATTTTGCCATAGGAACATTTGACGGTCGAACTTTCCAGAAGCGAATGTGTCGATCAGATGCGAATCGATCACCCGAACCTGCTTTGTTCGTACTGAACTTCCAGGAACGCTGGCTGAACTGATTTCGATTGGGTTCCTGCGAGGCTGCACACGCACAAAGATGCTGCCGATGTCTAATTGATTAGCAACAAAAGGAATTCACGGGAAGAGTTACTGAGATAAGACAAAATACAACCGTTGAAATAGCTGCTGTAGATTTTCCGGGTTGTCGTCTTCGCATTGTAGGTCCTGACACTTCGCCAGTAGCTGTGACTGGCATCCTCAGAGGTAAAATACGGAAAGATGAAGCACAACCGTTGAAATAATTAATGAAAACTATTTCTTATTTATATTTTTGAAATGTTTCTCAGACCCATATACACGAGAAAAGCTCAGGAGGTTACACTGTTTTCATTAAGAATATAACAGAGTATTTAAACAAGAATTATCTCCAAGGACTCTGACAATTTATGTTTTCAAAGTCTGGGAGAGAATTCTTGTTTAAATACTCTGTTATATTCTTGATGAAAATAGTGTAACCTCCTGAGCTTTTTCATGTACATAGGTCTAAGAAACATTTCAAAAATATAAATAAGAAATAGTTTTCGTTAATTATTTCACGGCTGTATTTTGCCTTACCTCAGATTCTAATTGATTGGCAGCCATTAGTGTCATAGGGAGGTGGATTAGAAGCCCACTTCTAATCTTCCACCATCCCCTATAGCTGTGTTTGGGGAAGACTAATGGCTAATCTAGACATTAGGGCATCTACAGGTCTGACCAGTGGGTGCTGATGCCATTTTAGAGAGGAATATGGCCACTTGAAAATGTCGGAAAGTTGGCAGCCCCCCCCGGCGCAATTTCAGGACTTGAAAAGGTGCAAGGGGGAACAAAATTATCCACAACACTGTGGGCGCCAGCATTCTTAAATCACCAAATTCATCTCTAAAATGGCATCAACATCCACAGGTTGGACCCGTAGACTCTATGTCTAGTTTGGCCCTGAAACATCACAAAGAGTCAAAGGTGTTGGAGTGAGTGACTCAGCGTGCCTGGACATTGGGGGGCGCTACATCACTCTAAGGGCATATAGGCATTATCTCCTGGAATGGGATGCCTCTCTTTGTCTTCCCTCTGACCTCTTCTCTCTCTCTCTCTCTCGTTTTTGTCCTCTCCCTCTCTCAACATGGCTTTCCATGGAAACACATGTTTCTGCAGGTCTCGCCTGTAGATACAATGCCCTCGTACTCCCACACAGATGATGCCGGACAAGCTGGCCACTTGTGACATGGAAAGTCCTCTTTAGATTAGACTTCTCTCTCTCCTTTCGACTGCAACCCAAATGTGAACTGGATCTACTTGAATAAATGTACGTTTTTACTGTGCAATATACTTCTTGGGAGATTTATTTACCACACTCAGTATCACACTTCCATGACTGGGCAAAACTCTGCTACATTAACCAGATATCCCAATAAAAGGATACGGATCTTCAACCGCTGTATTTCAGACTTCCACAAACACAGTGATTGGAGGGGGGGGGGGACCCACTGAAAGAGACCACAAGGCATTGGAGCCATGCTTTATTGTGCAGTGTGCAGGCATATAGATATGACACGCACTCTTCCAATGCGTTTTGGGTAGCCCCGTGTAAAAAATCACGAGGATTCATAGTGTTTACAGTGCTGCCTACCAACCAAGATATGAGCTATGCTACGATGGCAGTTCTGTTTTGTTTCAGTGTAAAAACCCTACGAATTCACGAGGACCCCTTTCAAAAGTCTAGATCTGACTTTTACTAAGTCTCCCTGCAACCAAGCGATTTTTTTTGGGGTGGTGGTGATTAGATTAGAAACCCACTCTCAGAACGTGCGTTTCTAATCCACTCCCCAAAGGTTTTGTTTAGGGAAGGCTGAAACCCAGCAAAGGTATCCAATTTCTAACTTTCCTGTGTCTCAACCGCCTCAAAACACAGTGATTGGTGGGGGCGGACTGGATCAGAAGCCCACTCCTAGGTGAGCTGACAATGCGTCTCTAACTTACCCCTTGCCCAAAATTGCTGTATTTGGGGAAGGCTGAAACACAGAACAGTTAGAGAGCCGAAGTCTCTGTTCAGCGGGTCTTTACAATGTTAGATAATGTGTGCACAAAAAGCCGGTTGTGCCGTATGGTTGGGAAGGGAAGGGAAGGGAAGCAACCCGCCGAACATCAACAAATGGACCAACGACCTATCCAACTGACGGTCAAAAAATTAGGTCCCTCTTCATGACCAACAAACAGGACACATCCCGAAGTCCATTGTGCCCTGACCAGCATGGTCTAGGCTAGCCCGATGTCTTCAGATCTCAGAAGCTAAGCATGGTTGGCCCCGGCTAATACTTGGAAGGGAGACCGCCAAGGAATATCAGGGTTACCAGGGCTATTTTTGGGCAGGAACGCACAGGAACGGAGTTCCGGCTGGCGCCTGAGTTGGCCATGCCTAGCAGGAACTCATTAGCATAATAGGCCACACTCAACAGCAGAAACTCATTCGGATTGGCCTGACATGCAAAGAAGTCCCTGCTACAAAAAGAGCCCTGCGGCCCCGTTTTGACAACAAACAGAATAAGAAGCAAAAGGTGGGTGTGGCTGGATGGCCACACTTCTGGCAACATGGGGGCATGCCTAATATGCTAATGAGCTGTGCTGTCAGGGGTGTGGCCTGATAGGCTAATGAGTTTCTGCTGTTGGGTGTGGCCTGTTATGCTAATGAGTTCCTGCTGGGCTTTTTCTACAAAAAAAGCCCTGAGGGTTACTATGCTAGGGCTGCCAAGTGGGGGCAGGGAAACCCCCGCGTTGGAGGCCCGATTTCCGCCGCGGCAGAATCGGGCCCTGGGGGGAACTCGGGGGGGAACCATATGGTTTCCCCCCGACGATCTGGGCCACGCCCCCAATGTGAGTGACGTCGCCTCCCCCGCCAGTGAGTATAAAGGGACTTGGCAACCCTATACTATGCAGAGGCAGGCAATGGCAAACCACTTCTGAATGTCTCTGGCCTTAAAAACTCTACTGGGTTGCTGTAGTCAGCTGCGACTTGACGGCATGTTGCACACACAGTGGTCTCAGAAGGGTGGAACTCGGCTCATGATCATGCTGTTAAAGCTTCACTTCCAAGATGAGATTAAAAAAAAGAATAAAAGGCCTTTGCCTTAACAGCTGCGACGTGTACCTTCCTTAAGTTACTAGGCTGCTTTGCGGACTTATTCTAAGAACTCCTGTCCAAGAACACGTTGCTGGGAAAAACACATAAGGTGACATCGCGAAGCAGATATTTGAACTTGTGACTGCTGTGGTAAAAACAGCCTGGTCTCTTCTCCCCAAAGCTACCAGTAGAATTTAAACTGAGCCCAGGAAGGATGTGTTTGAAGTCAAGCTAGAAGGGGCTGAACTCTTAATTCAGGGGTTCTACAGAGTCGGGGGGTCTTGCTAGGCTATGACCCCAAAATTCCAGTGCCTCGAGATTTCCCCAGACTCCAAACCAGAAGGGAGCTGCTGTCCTCAGTTGGAGACATGAATTAGGGTTGTCGGCTCTGGATTTGGAATTACCTGGAGGATTTGGGGGCAGAGCAACCTCAGCAGGTTATAATGCCATAGAGTCCACCCCCCAGAGCAGCCATTTTCTCCAGGTTGGCTTTGATGAGAGCCAGGGCCTTCTCAGTTGTGGCTCCATACTGGTGGAAAGCTCCTGGAAAACATCAGGGCCCCGAGGGACCTATTATAGTTCCGCAGGGCTTGTAAGATGGAGCTGTTCCACCAGACCTTCGACTAGTGAGCCGCACCTAACAAATTAAGGCCCTGGCCCAACACAAACATCAACAGTATGCGTCCTGCTGATATGACCCAGATTGAGATACCATCCAACCAATGCTCCCTCTAAGCTGTGGAGTCTTGTGAGCAAAAATTCTACTTTGTGAGCTACGGGCATTAAAGTGGTGAGTGAGCGATTGGGCTGCTGCATAAATCAGTTTGCTCTGGAGCCCTCCTTCCTGAGCGAAGACAAAAATGGGTGAGCCGGAGGCTAAAAAACTGTGACCTAGCTCACACTCACTCAGCTTAGAGGGAACACTGCATCCAACTGTACCTTTTTAGTCTTTGATGCTACTAATGCCTCGCCATCGCAACATGATTTGTACTAGCACTTTATGTTGTGTTTTTGTATTACATTGCATTGATTCTTGGTCTTATTTTTCTGATAAATTTTACGTAAGCCGCCCTGAGCCTGCTTCGGCAAGGAGGGCGGGATATAAATAAAATAAAATAAATAAATCTGGAGTTCAGTTGTAATAGTAAGAGATCTCCAGGTGCTGTGTGGAGGTTCGCATCCCTCACGTGAACACACAAGCTGGTGACGAGCGTGAGGCTTCCTTCTCTACAGCCCCTCCGACAACGGAAAGCAAGTGAAGGAAGTAGGGTTGACAAATGTATTTTACCTGGTGGCAGGGGCCTCCCGGACGGCGATCCCGAGCGCACGCGCCGCATGCACGTCAGCCGGATGTGACGTGTGACGCTGGGCACGCTGGGGGCGGGGCCACAGCTATTTGAGTGGAAAACTCTATGCTTTCCCCTCAAATGGCTGTGGCCCCGCCTCCAGCGTGCCCAGCGTCACACGTCACATCCGGCTGACGTGGACGCTGGGGTGGGTTTTCCCCCGGGGCCCAATTCCACGGTGTCAGAAATCGGGCCTCCAAAGCGGGGGGGGGGAATCCGCCCCCCAGCGGGATTTGGGAACCCTAGAAGGAAGGGATGACTTTGAAGTTTCAGCTTCAAGCTGAGCTGTAGGAAATAAAAAGAAAACTGACTTGGTGGTGGTGTTTGGATGGAAAGCGTTGCTGAGTGATATCGGATTACGCCTGACAGGACACACACCCAAGAGACAAAAGCAAACCGAAAGGACCGTGGCACCCGGCCTGGGGGAGGCTACGCCAAATTCTTTCCACTGGGAGAGAAGGAACATAAGAACATCAGAGAAGCCGATGCTGGATCAGGCCAATGGCCCATCCAGTCGAACACTCTGTCACGCAGTGGCCAATAATACCAGGTGCCCTCAGGAGGTCCAGCAGTGGGGCCAGGACACTAGAAGGAGACTTAGCTGCAGTGTCTTATGTTTGTTTACTCAGAAGCACGTCTCGTTTTATTCAGTGGGTCTTACTCACAGGTAAGTGGAAATTTCCTCCGGGGTTCCCCAATGTTGGTGCCTGCAGGCGCCACAGCGCCTCAGCCGAATACAATGCCACAGAGTCCGCTATCCAAAGCGGCCATTTTATCCCGGGGGACTGATCTCTGTTGCCTGGGGATCGGTTGTAATCCCAGATCTCCAGCCACGACAGGGAGGCTGGCAACTTAAAATGTGTGGTTTGGCTGTAGGGTAGCTGTGAAGGCAGCCTCTCTATTGAAGCCGTGAGTTCAAATCTTGAATTCGGTGACATTAGCTCCCTTCTGGGTTTTCCCCCTCCATATTCCTGACTATAACCCTGTTGAACTGGAATCTGTAGGACGAGCCTGGGGCTTTGGTGAAGGCCTCATGTTCAAAATGGCCTTGAGGCGCTAAAGAGCGCGGGAACGAGCCAGGGAGGACAGCCTGACCTGGCAACAAATGGCTTTGAAGTGAACCCTTTTTATCTCAGAAATCACTCCAGACACTGGGAACTTTTTCTGCCAAGCTTTTTGACGGGCTTCTAATTAAACAAGACGCCTGCTCCTTGGGAGGAAAGCGATGGCGAACCTAAACAGCATGATCAAAAGTAGAGACATCACCCTGCCAACAAAAGTCCGCATGGTCAAAGCAATGGTATTCCCAGTAGTCATGTATGGCTGCGAGAGTTGGACTGTAAGGAAGGCCGAGCGCCGAAGAATAGATTCTTTTGAACTATGGTGCTGGAGAAGACTCTTGAGAGTCCCTTGGACTGCAAAAGATCAAATCAGTCAATCCTAAAAGAAATCAACCCTGACTGTTCCCTGGAAGGCCAGATACTGAAGCCGAAGCTCAGATACTTTGGCCACCAAATGAGAAGGGAGCACTCACTGGAGAAGACCCTGATGCTGGGAAAGATTGAAGGTCAAAGAAGATGGGGACGGCAAAGGATGAGATGGTTAGACAGTGTCATGGATGCAATGAACATGAAGTTGAGCCAACTTCAGAGGACGGCGGAAGACTGGAAGGCCTGGCGTGATCTGGTCCATGGGGTCGCGAAGAGACGGACTCGATTGTGCGACTGAACAACAACAAAAGGCCTGGTCAGAATCAACTAGGGTTGCGAGGTGCCCACCTTTTGCCGGCAGGGGGATCCAGGCTACTCCCTTGGAACTTCTTGGAACTTCTTGCACACACCGCGATGATGTCACCCGGAAGTGATGTCATTGCACACATTGTGTGTGTGGGGCGCTCTAGCATTTGGCCAAAAACTCTATGCTCACCAAATGCTACAGCACCCCCCCCCCGGGCAACATCATCACGCCGGGCACATCAGGCACGGGGCGCGCGGGGGGGGGGGGGGAAAACAAAACCTTCTCAACGGTTTCAGGAAACAAATCCTCCGGTGGCTTGATAAGCTGTATCAAACTTTAATTACCTCTGTGTAAGATGCCTACGAATTTATGCAACAGAGTCATTATAATTGTGAAATCTGTTTTACATGTCGTATTGTTGTAACTAAGGTATCTATTCTAATTTGCAGAAACGTTCGTTCGCATTTGTAGAGAAGTTTAAAACCTTGGTTGTACCTTTAGCATCGTTAAAATAGTTGATATTGTTCAAGTATTGTTCATGCATTCGTTTTCGAAGTTAGGCGTGACACTTTGCAGTAGGAATGTTTTTAATCAAAAAAAGTATTTTCCTACATTAAAAATTAGTTTCCTAAAGCCTAAAGCCCAGAACCAACATAAAGTGAAACCCTGATGTGCAGAGCTCTAAAACCAGCGGCCTGAAGAGGGCCAGACGGGAGGGATTCCCCGGGAGACCCTTGCGTGGGCTCCAGTTTCAAAAGCAGTAAAGCGTGAAAGGCCTTGACTTTGCATCTCTGAGCTGTGCAGCCAGCCTTTGTTTCCACCCCCGAGCTAGCAGACTCGCCTGCAGGAGTCTTCTGAAGATTGCCTTTCTATTACAGCCCATCTCCAGACTACAGAGATCAGTACCCCTGGAGAAAATGGCAACATTGGAGGGCGGACTCTGTGCCGTTGCCCTCCCACTGAGGTCCCTCCCCTTACCCAACCCAGCCTTCCTGACTCCACCCCCCAAATCTACAGGAATTTCCTAGCTCAGAGCTGTCAGCCCTACCGGGGCCATCTGAGCAGTAAACAATCCCCCCCCCGCTGCGCCAGCACCTTGAGGCACCTGTTAAGTCGTGGGCTTAACAAATAGTCGGAGAGTGATTTCAGCAAGGACACAACTTTATTCTTCAACTCGAATACTTCTCCCACACGGATCAACATCTGATAGCCAGAACAGCTTTTACATTGCAGCTGTCCTGCTTTTAAACATTTCCCAGCTAATATAGCCACGCCTATCATATACATAACAACCA
>NW_015168097.1:172867-175484 GCF_001447785.1 Gekko japonicus
TTGTTGTTTTTTAATAAATTTTATTTTCATATTTTCATTTCACAGAAATATATGCTTTGTTCTATATAGTTCTTATACATTTCTTAAAATAAAATTCCTCTCTTTTCTAATCTATTACTTTTAACTAGCATGTTCTCAGCTTATTCTATCTTCTTCAGTTTCAGCCAGTCATAGATAATTTTCCATCTGTCCCAAAAAATGTCCTCTGGTTTATTGTTCAAGGTTATACTCAATTTGTCCAGTTCCGCTATATCCAGAATTTTGTGTTTGAGCTGTTTTATGGATGGTATTGCTTTTGACTTCCAACGTTTAGCTATCAAAATCCTTGCTGCTGTTAACAGATAACTTATTATATGTTTGTGGTCTTTTATACTATCCGGGATCATGTTTAGCAGATAAGTTTCTGGAGTTAGTGGAATGTTAATTTTAAGTACCTCTAAGAAAATTTTTTTCCAAAAAGCTTGTATTTTACCACACCTCCACCAAATGTGTAGGTATGATCCAATATTCCTTCTGCATCTCCAACATATATTTGTAGCTTTCGGGAAGCATTTGGCAACTTTAACCGGAGTCCAATGCCATCTGAAAAACATTTTGTATATGTTTTCTTTATATGCCGTCGCTCTCATATATTTTATTGATCTCCAAGTTTTTGACCACTGATCCATTTCTATTGTATATCCTAGCTCTTTTATCCAGGCTACCATTGAATTTTTAATAATTTCTTCTTGTAGCTCCTCCTCTAATAGCTTTGTATATAATTTCTGAATTAACTTATCACCAGAAGAGAGCCAGAGTTTATCAATTTCGTTTAGGGTAGTGAAAAATCCTACTTTTTTATTTTCCGTATATCTTGATTTTAATACATTTTTATCCCACCAAGACAGTTCTGTATTTTGTGCTTTTAATATCTCATCTTTTTCAGTTCGGCTTTTTTGTTTAGAAGATTACCATACGTTTCTTTAATCTCTCCTATTATCAGTGACGGTTTTGCGAATGCTTCTAGCAGAGATAGCCACAGAGGGACTTTGGAGTAAAATTTAAGTTTTATTATGTTCCAGACTTTCATGAGGGCACTTCTTATTATGTGTATGTGAAAGTTGGAATGGATTTTATCCTTTCCGTACCATAAGTACGCATGCCATCCCATTACCAAGTCTGCTCCTTCTAACGCTAAAGTTTTCACATCTTTTAATTCAATCCACTCTTTGATCCATGTCATTGCTGCCACAAAATAATATAACTGCCAGTTGGGCAGAGCAAAACCTCCTCTTTCTTTACTATCCTGAAGGTCTTTAATTTTTATTCTCGGCGTTTTAGACTGCCATATGAATTTACTTACAATTTTCTCTAGATCTTTAAAACATTTATAGTTTTTCTGACGGTACAATGGACAGTTTCGCTCAAGGTTTCATGGGATGAGACCTTACACCTTTTGTGTTTTTTATAATTTTTATTCTCGGCGTTTTAGACTGCCATATGAATTTACTTACAATTTTCTCTAGATCTTTAAAAAATTTATAGTTTTTGAGTATTGGTAAGTTTTGCGCCAAAACCAGAAATCTTGGGAGGATATTCATTTTTATTGTTGCTATTCTGCTCATTATCAAAAGTTATCTTTCGATAACTGAGATGAAGAAGAAGAAGAAGAAGAAGAAGAAGAAGAAGAAGAAGAAGAAGAAGAGATTGGATTTATACCCCGCCCTTCATTTGGAGTCTCAGAGCGGCTTACCAAATCCTTCCCCTTCCCCTCCCCACAACAGACACCCTGTGAGGTGGGTGGGGCTGAGAGAACTCTTGACAGAGAAACTGCTCTTTCAGAAATAGCTGTGCCAGAGCTTGTGACTGACCCAAGGTCACATCAGCAGGTGCAAGTGGAGGAGTGGGGAATCAAACACGGTTCTCCCAGATTAGAGTCCGCACACTTCACCACTACACCAAACTGGCTGTATAAGCTGTATAAAGGACAGCAGGTGGTAAGGTCCCAGTTGTTGTATCCTCACTGCAAGCCTCCATGGGTTGGGAGGAGGTTGCAAGGAAAAAGAAGAAGAGGAGATTGGATTTATACCCAACCCTTCACTCGGAGTCTGAGCGGCTTACCATCTCCTTTCCCTTCCCCTCCCCACAACAGACACCCTGTGAGATGGGTGGGGCTGAGAGAGCTCTGAGAGAACTGTCCTTGAGAGAACAGCTCTGACAGAACTATGGCTTGCCCAAGGTCACCCAGCAGCTGCAAGTGGAGGAGTGGTGGTGCAGACGAGGTTGTTCCGCCAGGCTGATGCCACAATCGGAGTGGCTTTGCCCACTCCCCCGAGCAGTCTCCTGTTCCCTCCCTTGCACTAGTCACTTGTGGACCGCATAGGAACCCTGGACAGAACATTTCTAGCCCCTGGGGCTTACGTTTGACACCCCTGCTGTAAGAGATGGACCACTGGTCTGATCCAGTAGGATGCTTCTTTTATACACCTTTCCATGCCGGCTTCCTGTGCAAGGAATCGGTTTGGCCATTAAACTGAGCCAGGTTTTTTTAATATAAAAAGGTAAAGGTTCCCTTGCTCGAAAGCCAGTCGAGTCCGACTCTCGGGTTGCGGTGCTCATCCCCGTTTCAAAGCCGAAT
>NW_015168097.1:175538-179587 GCF_001447785.1 Gekko japonicus
GAAAAAGGAAGGGGAAAAGGGGACGGGGGGGGGGGGGAGAGATGTTGCGAAAACTGCTCCGGCGTTTCCCTGGACAGGGTTTCAAAAGCCTGCACCGCAAGGGCAGCCCGATGCCCAGCTCTTTCCCGAAAGGGTGCATCACCCAATCTATATTCAATCTCCCCCCTTCTCAGTGAACACCCCTCCGTGGGGGAGGACATTTGCACGAGGCTCCGCTCTGGGCTCGCTTTCTTCAAAGGCAAGGGAGAGCCTCACCCTCGGGCACATTCCCCAGCCCTGCCCATGGGTAGGACAGGATTTCTCATCTCGCACGTGAGTTCAGTTCCGCACCAGGAAGAGACACACCTTTTTGTGGTCCAGCGACACAGATATGCATATAGGTAGTAGATGTGGGGCCTATAGTCCTCTCTGATACCTATAAAGCTATCCGCCGGCTGTAGTGTTCAGAATGCTATTGAATGCAGGGCCGGTTCCAGGTCGGGTTGGGAGGGGGCAGACCCTGAACAGAGGGTGCCCAGGGCCCTGCTACAGTTGCCAACCTCCCGGTGGCACTTTGTAAGGAAAAACAACCGTGATACGATAACGAAACCTTGTTAGAGAAAAATATATCTTCTTTGATTATCCAGTGAATAACAAATCACAAAGGTGTTTTCTTTGAAGCGAATCGGTCTCAGGTTTTTCTTTCTGACGGTACAATGGACAGTTTCGCTCAAGGTTTCATGGGATGAGACCTTACACCTTTTGTGTTTTTTCTACTCCCTCTTCCTTTCTAGCTTACATCATTTGTTCCCTCAAGAGCACTACGGTCTGGGGCCCAAAACTTGTTAACTATTCCGGGCCCCAGAGATGCAAAATTGGTCGCGACGAGGGCTAGGGCCTTTTCGGTGGCGGCCCCTACCTGGTGGAATGAGCTCCCGGAGGAGATCCGGGCCCTGCGGGATCTGATGCAGTTCCACAGGGCCTGCAAGACGGAGCTCTTCCACCAGGCTTTCGAGTAGGGGCCGCCCCCCCCACTATATTGTCATCGTGGGGGGGGGGCGAAAGAGGCCCTAAGAAGGAACACCTGAACATCTTAACATCTGAACATTGACACCATTGACTGTCTACTGGGAACTTCTCGGACTTGGTCCATCATCTTTGGGTTTTTTTGAAGTTCGAAGATCACTGAGCACTTTATTTGAATTCGGAGTGGTTTTTTAAACTGTATAGTATGTTTTTAATATTATAGGAATATTATGTTTTTATTGGAGCAAGATCTCTTGCCTTGTGAGCCGCCCTGAGCCCTACGGGGGAGGGCGGGGTATAAATTTGATAAAATATAATAAATAAATACATTTGGTTACCATCAGAAAGAAAAACCGGAGACCAATTTACTTCAAAGAAAACACCTTTCTGATTTGTCCTTCACTGGATAATGAAAGAAGATACATTTTTCTCTAACAAGGTTTCGTTATCACATCACGGCTGTTTTTCCTGACAAAGTTCAGCCTCTCCCGTGATCTCTCGCCCTTGACTAACCTCCAGGTGGCGGACGGAGATCTGCTGGGATCACAACTGATCTCCCGGCGACAGAGATCAGTTCGTTTGGAGAAAAATGGCCGCTTTGGAAGGTGGGACTCTATATACCCCATTGCAATTATCATACGAATATCAGGAGAAGCAGATATTGAATGTCACGAAAGACCTTTGAGTGCCATATAAATACGTCTAAATCCATTTCTTTCCTCATTGTCATCACATTATATACAGCTACTAACATTCTATGTGTTCATTTCACAGTCGATGGTGATGATACTGAGATATTTAACATAGTACTGGAGTTTCTGATAGCTGGGTTTCTTTTCCTTGGAAATTTACTGACACCCAGGGGTCATTTCCTGCAGGAGCGGAGCATTAAAGAGCCCAGGGGGCAGGCACATGCAACAAGCCCCACCCCCTGCTCCCAGCAGCCCTCAGTCAGAGCCAGAAGCAGCCAGGTAAGCTGCAGAGCCCCCCCGGCCCCCCAATCCAAAACAGTCCAGTGGCACCTTTAAGACCAAGTTTTATTCAGGTACAAGCTCTCCCTCCTCTGTGAGGACAGATCTGCACGTCCCCCCCTCCCAATAGCTAGCAATCCAAAACAGTCCAGTGAAGCCTGAGCGGTGGGTGTTGCCTTCTGACACACTTCTGGTGATGTCAGGGGGTGTGGCATATGCAAATAAGTTATGCTACTGAGTTATGCTAATGAGCTCCTGCACCTCTTTTTCTACGAAATGACCCCTGCTGACACCATGGGCTGCCTTTTATATTCTTGTCTTTATAAGGTCTGCTCTCATATTTCACGTTACTGATAAGCATCTTTCCTTTATCAGCCGCTTAGGACCTCAGTGGAGTACAATGCCACAGACTCCACCTTCCAAAGCAGCCATCTTCTCCAGGGGAACTGATCTCCATTGCCTGCAGATCACTTGTAATTCCAGGAGATCTCCAGCCACCACCTGGAGGTTGGGAACCCTACCTGAGATAGGGCAGACCTTGGTCCAATTTTCACCACCCACATGCCCTTCCTGAATGACACTGGACAGTTGGAAGCAGGGCTATTTTGGGGCAGGAACGCACAGGAATGGAGTTCCGGCTGGCTTCAGAGTTGGCCACACCCACTACAGCCAAAACCTCTGCATGCGTGGCTACAGAGGGAAGGCCTGGACACCCCCCCCCGGGCGACTCCGTGGTGGGCGGGCCAGGGGCCCCCTGGAAGGATTGGGGAGGCATTTAAATGCCTCCCCGTGCCTTCCCTGGCCTGTCCAATGGCCGGCTTGCCTGGGCAAGCCATGGGGTGTGGCCTAATATGCTAATGAGCTGCACTATCAGGGGGTGTGGCCTAATATGCTAATGTGTTTCTGCTGCTGGGTGTGGCCTATTATGCGAATGAGTTCCTGCTGGGCTTTTTCTACAAAAAAAAGCCCTGGTTGGGAGTGCAGGTACAGACGTGTAGCAGGGGAGGTGTGCGGGTAGGGGGGGCAGCAGCAATAGCCCCCACCAGAAGTCCTGGCCCCTGACAGCTGTCCCACCTCTGGGCAAACTGATGCTGGCTAGATTCCCTGTCCCTCCATACGTAAAAGTCACCATGTTCACGAGGCAGGGAAGGAAGGCTCCTTCTGCTAGCTTTTTACAGGCGAGGGATTTGTCTTTGTATACCACGCTGGTTCTCCAACTGTGAACTGGGATGCGAAACTAGGTCATCACGAGTCGATCTCAAGTCAGTCACAACTTGGCAAGTCAATCACGATGCCAGGAGGGAGTGGAAGAGGCTATGGGGAGGCTCATTTTGATTTCAGGGGTCATTTCCTGCGGGAGCACACAGGAGCGGAGCTCCGGCAGTAAGGAGCCCAGGGGGTGGACACATGCAACAAGCCCTGCCCCCTGCTCCCAGCAGCCCTCAGTCGGGCCACGAGGAGCAAGAAGCAGCCAGGTAAGTTGCAGAGCCCCCCCCCCATCCTGCCTTCAGGTACAAGCTCTCCCTCCTCCATGAGCGCAGATCTGCGTGTTCCCCTCCCCCCATAGCTAGTAATCCAAAACAGTTCAGTGGCACCTATAAGACCAAGTTTTATTCGGGTACAAGCTCTCCCTCCTCTGTGAGGACAGATCTGCACGCCCCCCCCCCAATAGCTAGCAATCCAAAATAGCCCAGTGGAGCCTCCGTGGGTGTTGCCTTCTTACACACTTCCAGCGATGTCAGGGGGTGTGGCATATGCCAATAAGTTATGCTAATGAGTTATGCTAATGAGCTCCTGCACCTCTTTTTCTACGAAACGACCCCTGGATTTGCCTCCGCGTAGTGTGTGAAATGTACACAATGCCAAGACCACGGAAAATCTACAACAGCGAAGGAATACACTCTCTCGCTAAGTAACGCTATGTATATTTAGAAATACTAAAGCTAGGACAACAGGGTAGAAATTTCTCAGTGTTAACTGGCGATTTCTGCAATAAGATGCGAGAAACAGGGGGTCCTAAACAGTACAGTAAAGCATAGAAACTGGTCCACTGATACCGAAGACCGTGCCACC
>NW_015168097.1:179619-194196 GCF_001447785.1 Gekko japonicus
TGTACAGTCCACGAACAGGCTGTTTGCCTTAGTGAAGGGTCAGTTCTCCCAGTCCTCTTTCTTTTCTGTGTCTTCTCAGGGGGTTGCCACTTCCAGACTAAACCAGAATGTCAATTTCTATGCCACCTTCCCTCCATGGAATGCCAAGGGCTCCTCCCTTTTGCCCTCACGACAGCTCTGTGAAGCAGGTTAGGTTGAAAGTGGGTGACTGGGCCGAGGCTTTATAAGCGATTCAAAGATTTAGACCCAGCTCACTATAATCAAAGTCTAACACGCTTCAGAGGGGAGTTGTGTTGGTCGGAACAGCTAGACTCAGCTACGTCACGCTGATTCAAAACCAGCGAACAAAAATATCAGACTTCTAATACAATTCTCTTAGAATTTCAGAACTGTTCCAGATGCTGGGTAGCAGGAAGTGTACACCTCTCCCTTTACAAAGTGTAGATTTACTAGCATCCATCATAGAATTCAAGACCAGGGCTATTTTTGGGCCGGAACGCACAGGAACGGAGTTCCGGCTGGCTCCCAAGTTTGCCACGCCCAGCAGGAACTCATTAGCATAACAGGCCACACCCAACAGCAGAAACTCATTAGGATTGGCTACATTAGGGGTGTGTGGCCTAACATGCAAAGGAGTTCCTGCTACAAGAAAGGCCCTGGGTTTTGACAACAAACAAGGTAAAGAGAATAAGAAGCAAAAGGTGGGTGTGGCTGGATGAGCACACTTCTGGTAACATGGAGGTGTGGCCTAATGTGCCAATGAGTTGCACTGTCAGAGGTGTGGCCTAATAGGCTAATGGGTTTCTGGTGTTGGGTGTGGCCTATTATGCTAATGAGTTCCTGCTGGGCTTTTTCTACAAAAAAAAGCCCTGTTCAAGACTATCTACACTAAAAAGCCATACCCGTTTTATATCACTTTACACTTCCCAGCTGACTGAAATCTCTCTCTCATCGCGGAATTATTATTTCCCAGAGTTTTCTGGGAAGAAGGAATGAAGATTAAACCAGTCTAGCTCTATAGTGTGTATAGAGAGCCAGTTTGGTGTAGTGGTTAGGAGTGCGGTCTCTAATCTGGGAGAACCGGGTTTGATTCCCCACTCCTCCACATGCAGCTGCTGGTGTGGCCTTGGGTCAGTCACAAGTTCTCTCAGAACTGTTCTCTCACGAGCAGTTGTCAAGAGAGCTCTCTCAGCCCCACCTCTACCTCACAGGGTGTCTGTTGTGGGGAGCAGAAGGGAAAGGAGATTGTAAGCTGTTCTGAGACTCCTTTCAGGTAGTGAAGGGCGGGGTATAAATCCAGTCACTTCACGTGTCTGCAAGATTCCAGAAGAATCCAGAGTTATACATCTGCCACAGGGATCAGGCAAAATAGGACTTGAGCACAAACCTCCATCTGTGTGCACCTTTGAAACCACAACTTTAAAGCATATTCTCGGCTGATCTCTCTCTCTCTCAGTGGGCCGTAAGCAATGATGATTTAAAACAGAACCTCCGTATTAAGAGGCAGCTGACCTGTGAGTGCACAAAATATGTTGGAAACACAAAAAAGGCCAGATAATGAAACTGAAGCTCAAATCCTTTGGCCACCAAATGAGAAGGGAGCACTCACTGGAGAAGACCCTGATGCTGGGAAAGATTGAAGGTCAAAGAAGACGGGGACAGCAAAGGATGAGATGTTTAGACAGTGTCATCGATGCAACGAACATGAAATTGAGCCAACTTCAGAGGACGGCGGAAGACAGGAGGGCCTGGCGGGAGCTGGTCCATGGGGCCGCGGAGAGTCGGACTCGACTGTGCGACTGAACAACAACTTTCTCTTCATTGTGCTGTGCTTGTGAACTCTCCCACAAATATCTGACTGGGCACAGTCGGATGAGAGAGCTGAAACACTGTCCGCCTAGCCCAGCGCTTCAAATGTGACCAGCCCTTTGGGATGCCAGAAGGGTGAGCACAGCGCTGAGGTCCAGAATCTGCTCTTTGGGAGGCAGAGTGCCCAAGAATGTGGAGGATCTCTTAGCTATTCATAATCAACATTTTCAATCCAAGCCCATGGAGCCAGAACTTGCTGAAGTTTAAAGAGAGGGTGTTTCAATGGTTGGAGGCGAAGGACTTTGCACTGTCTCTTAGCCTCAGGTTTCAGAGGGGGACTATAAGAGACTATAAGAGAGTCAGAGAGATAGACAGGCCAGCACCCTGATCATCCTTCCCTTCTGCTGCTCTGCTGCTACCTTCTTTGATATGTAGATTGCTACTCTTGAGGACTCTTCCTTCCTTCCAGCCTGACACCTTCTCTCCACACCGTGCCACCTCTTCTCCATCTCGACACCATGAGGGCAGGACACGTAGCCTGCATCTCCATCCATCCTAGCTAGTTAGACTAGATTAGAATCCTGTCTCCACCCTATCCTGCCTAGAATGGAGTTCATTGCAATAAAGGACTCCTATTGGCTTTTGCAAAGATAAAGAGGCTCCCTGAATAACTTTGTTTCTTGTTGGCACACAAAAACCAGATAAGCTCTACTGCGTTATGTGCCTTGAGCACTCTGCTAACCCGACAATTCCTTTACCAACTGTGTGAGTTCAAGTTAAACCCAGCATTATTAACAAGATAGATAGATGATAGATAAGAACATAAGAACATAAGAGATGCCAATGTTGGATCAGGCCAAAGGCCCACCCAGTCCAACACTCTGTACCACACAGTGGCCAGAAATACCAGGTGCCATCAGGAGGTCCACCAGTGGGGCCAGGACATTACAAGCCCTCCCACTGTTGACCCCCCCAAGCACCAAGATGACAGAGCATCACTTGCCCCAGAGTCCCTATCTATACCTTGTGGCTAATAGCCACTGATGGACCTCTGCTCCATATGCTTATCTAGTTCCCTTTTGAAGCCGTCCATGCTTGTAGCCGCCACCACTTCCTGTGGCAGTGAATTCCAAGTGTTAATCACTCTTTGGGTGAAGAAGTACATAGATAGACAGACAGAGAGATAGGAGGAGATTGGATTTATACCCCACCCTTCACTACCCAAAGGAGTTTCAGAGCAGTTTACAATCCCTTCCCCTTCCCCTCCCCACAAGAGACACCCAGTGAGGTAGGTGGGGCTGAGAGACCTCTTTTGAGGACTGCTCTTGAAAGAACAGCTCCGAAAGAACTTGTGACTGACCCATGGTCACACCGGCAGCTGCATGTGGAGGAGTGGGGAATCAAACCCCGTTCTCCCAGATTAGAGTCCGCGCACTTAACCACTGCACCAAACTGGCTGGCTGGCTAGCTAGCTGGCTACATGGTAGATAGATAGGTAGATAATTTTTTTAAAGTGGTGCCATTGCTTGCAAAAAACAGGATGAAAAGATTTAATATGCTGCACCTTCCCCCTCCCCCCCCCATTTATGGCTCCACTGGCACTTACCATGGCTGCTTTCTGGTGTGGCAAGCTCCACCCCACCGCCACCAAGACTGCCAGGTAAATAGAAGGAGTCACTGAGTCCCTCCAGGGGACATGGCTGTGCCCCCAGGGGGAGAGGCTCGTCTGCTGCACTTGCAACAGCAAAGAAGCCGTGACAGACAGAAGTGCAACCACATCGCCTCCAGTGAGTTCCCCCCCCCCCCCCCCCCCGCTCTCCCTCACTTCCTCCTTTGGGGCTGAGAGGATGAGGGCGGGTAGGTAGTGAGAAGAAAGGATGCTGGAGGAGCCCAAAACTGAACACAAGCCCTAATCTTGACGTCTTTGTTGACTTCTTTTTTTAAATTAGGTTACCGGGCGCTCAATAAAGTAAAAGCAGCAAAAAAAGATATCGACGGGGTTATGTGCTAAATGTGCTCCAACCACAATGAATCATGGTGAGAGAAGACTAATATGCAAATAGGGGTTTTGTGCACTTTGAATCTGTCCCCTTGAGCAGCAACATGCACAACAGGCAGCCTGTTGCTTGGGACTTGAGGCATGGAGGACGCTGATCCTGATTGGCTGAACTTCTGCTACGTAATAGAATGTTCAGCCACACACAGAGCAAAGAAAGTTGCAGTTCCGTTTCTGGGAGGAAAAGATAAGTTGTCAGTTCAGCTACAATAACAAACGTAACCAAGGGAAAGCAAATGACTAAGGATGACCATATTTTCCCCATTCATTTACTGCTTTGTCCTACTTCCACTTTTCCTGAAGAAGAAGAGATTGGATTTATACTCCACCCTTCACTACTCGAAGGAGTCTCAGAGCGGCTTACCGTCTCCTTTCCCTCCCCCTCCCCACAACAGACACCCTGTGAGCAGTGTTCCCTCTAAGCTGAGTTAGTGTGAGCTAGCTCACAGTTTTTTAGCCTCTGGCTCACACATTTTTGTCTTCGCTCAGGAAGGAGGGCTCCAGTGCAAACTGATTTATGCAGCAGCCAAATCCCCTGCTCACAACTTTAATACCAATAGCTCACAAAGTAGAATTTTTGCTCACAGGGCTCCACAGCTTAGAGGGAACATTGCCTGTGAGGTAGGTGGGGCTGAGAGAGCTCTGAGAGAACTGCCCTTGACATAACAGCTCTTACAGAACTTATGACTGACCCAAGGTCTCACCAGCAGCTGCATGTGGAGGAGTGGGGACTCAAACCCGGTTCTCCCAGATTAGAGTCCGTGCTCCTAACCACTACACCAAACTCCCACTATAACTACAGAAAATTAAAATGGATTTAAAATTAAATTTGGAGGTTTTTTTTTAATTGAAAAGCAATTAAAATGTCAGCTTAGAATCTGAGAGACACAAATTCAGATCCCCACTCTGCCATGAAGCATGCTGAGTGACCTTGGGACAATCACTCTCAACCTAACCTACCTTACAGGGTTGATGTGAGAATAAAATAGAGGAACACCCCGAACTGCAGAAAGGTGGAGTCAAGATGGCAGATTTGTCAACGAATCAAAAACGGCTTATTGCACTTTTCTATCTGTATACTCATGTGTATCCATTAATGTGGCAAAAAGACACAAATACGGTGAACAGAGCTGGATCCTGCTGCCCCAAATGCAGAATAATGCAGGACGTTTAATGTATTGGTCCATTTGGGCAGTGAGATCCCTTAATTTGTAGCTCCAAAATGGGGGGGGGGAGGGGAAGACAAATGAGGAAGGGCTGTGCTGACACTCCGTAGTGTTTAAGAAAAGGAAGTGCCGTACACTAGGGAAGGCGAAGGACATGTGTGTCTGCATGTGCGACTGAGAGGGCAATCCCTTGTGGAGTTGCTCCAAATGAGCTTAAACTGAAATAACACTGCGTGGGATTCCACTCTGCAGGATCTGGATCCTAGCGGTCTGCACCCACCCGGGGGTGGGCGTGGGGGGGGGATTCAGACACCTGTGCCTTTCATTGCCACTAAACATCATGACCTTCCAATCCGAAGAGGCAGGGTCTGGAGACTGGGATGGGGGGGGGGAGAAGTAGTTTCATGAGAGCCAGTTTGGTGTAGTGGTTAAGTGCATGAACTGTAATCTGGGAGAGTCGGGTTTGATTCCCCACGCCTCCACTTGCACCTGGCTGGATGACCTTGGGCAAGCCGTAGTTCTGGCAAGAGCTGTTCTTGAAAAAGAGCAGTTTCTGTCAAGAGCTCTCTCAGCCCCACCTACCTCACAGGGTGTCTGCTGTGGGGAGGGGAAGGGAAAGGAGTTTGAAAGCCGCTCTGAGACTCCTTCGGGTAGTGAATCCAGTCTCTTCTTCTTTTACCTCACAGGGTGTCTGTTGTGGGGAGGGGAAAGAAAGGAGTTTGTAAGCCGCTCTGAGACTCCTTTGGGTTGTGAAGGGCGGGGGATAAATCCAATCTCTTCTTCTTCTTCTACCTCACAGGGTGTCTGTTGTGGGGAGGGGAAAGAAAGGAGTTTGTAAGCCGCTCTGAGACACCTCTGGGTAGTGAAGGGCGGGGGATAAATCCAATCTCTTCTTCTTCTTCTACCTCACAGGGTGTCTGTGGTGGGGAGGGGAAGGGAAAGGAGTTTGAAAGCCGCTCTGAGACACCTTTGGGTAGTGAAGGGCGGGGTATAAATCCAATCTCTTCTGTCTTCTTCTTTTACATCCCAGGGTGTCTGTTGTGGGGAGGGGAAGGGAGAGGAGTTTGTAAGCCGCTCTGAGACTCCGAGTGAAGGGCGGGGTATAATTCAAATCTCCTCCTCCACCTCCTTTTTTTCTTCTTCTTCTGAGTTAAACCAAATAATTCCTTGGCTGGAGCTTCTAGTCCAGTTGCAGCACACTGACATTTTCACGTGCCCTTTTGTAACGTTTCCCCCCCCAAAAATTCTGGCTGGCACTAAGGGCTCCAACAGAAAAGACAGAGATCACGCCATGTCTCACTCCTTCCATCAAATGCAAACAAACAGGTAAATAGATTGCAGCCCCAGTTTGGTAAGCGGAGCAAGGAAGGGTGTGGTAGGGTTAACCACTCCGCCTTCGTTTGGTTTCACTGTCTGAAATCGGGCCCTTGGCTTGTTATTAAGCATTTTAGGCCCACGTTAACGTTTCCTCATGTTGGCATTTGAACCCACACCTTTTCCCCTCCCCTTTAAAATGCCGTCAACGCAGAAGGGTGCCCAGCTTCAAAGGCTAAAACAAAGGGGAGGCTGGAGGGTTAAAACGACCTCTCTCATCCTTGCACAGCCCCAAGGCAGATCGAGGCTGCCTTTTTTATTTCATCTGTTTGAGCCCACTAGACCATCTGCCGCTCTCCAACCTTGTGTTGCCAGTGGACCACGAGTCATTCAAGTACTCCCATTCATGGGAATTGAAAACCAGTTACAGAGGGATGGAGATCCAGTTGTCGAGCTTGGGTTTCACTCCTGTACAAGAAACTGCACCTGCCGACTAACTGTCTCATGAACAGAAGATACATACAGAACTGGACACCAGCTTAAAAGGTAAAGGTAAAGGTTCCCTTGCTCGAAAGCCAGTCAAGTCCGACTCTAGGGTTGCGGTGCTCATCTCTGTTTCAAAGCCGAAGAGCCAGCGCTGTCTGAAGACGTTTCCGTGGTCATGTGGCCAAGGCTCATGGAACACTAGCTTGGGTGACCTTAAATAGAAAGGAGTAGATTCTGGGTAACCTGCCTCAAGAAAGTGCCACTGCTAGTAGAATGGATCTGTGGGATCCAACACAAAAGTTTAGACACAACTATGGAAGGGTGGGCCGGGTAGACTAACCATTTATATGAACACACCTGGTTTCTTTCTCTCCCCCCCCCTTTTTCCATTCCAACGATTTTTGCAGCTGCCGTTCCCAGTTTGGATAACCTGTTGATGCACGATTAGCAGGGAAATGTGTCAGTTTTAACAGGGGGGAAAAATCTGCGTGAGGAAACGCAACACAAGTCAAAAGAAAAGCCTCGGAGGTTCGATTTGCAGGTAAAATGTCATCAAGTCACTTACAACTCACGGCAATCCTATGAAGTAATGACCTCCAAAACACTTTGTTGCTCAGGTCTTGCAAACCGAGGACAGCGGCTTCCTTGATTGCATCGATCCATCTCATGGTGGGTCTTCTGCTTTTCCTGCTGCCTTTCACTTTTCCTAGCATGATTGTCTTTTCTTTTCTTTTTTAAAGACCCCTGGAGGAGATTTTTTTATTTTTTATAATACTACATAAACTACAAAGAAAAGAAGGGGAACTACAACTAAGGAGAAAGAAAAGTAACCCACACTAAACTAAAATCCCAAGAGTAGGAGATCATTACCCTGTTAGACTGCAGTTAGTAATGAATGAAAGAAAAAACTGTTAATAAACAATATACTTTGTGAGATCCTGTCTTTCTAAGCTTACGTGTTAGTTTATTACTTGGACACTAAAACTAACAGCGATCTCAAAGAGACAAGGAGGGAAAGCATGAGAGAAACAGAAAAGATTTACAAGGACTTAACTCCTTCCCGGGAGATGTTTTTAGAAAGTGTCGTCTTAAATTCGGCTGATAGAAAAGAGCTTGAACCTGACCTCAAGATCAAGAAGCCTGTGAGATGCCACTGGGCCCCGTGGATGAGACCAAGAAGGAAGAGGCTTAAGACTGGCGGTGTTATCCCTTTGGAGATGGAGGAGGGTTGCAGAATTTCGAGTTAACGTCTAAGAAGCCATCAAGACTTTAGAGAGAATTAGCATAGATGTAAAGGCTCTGAAAATTGCCCTTACGAAGAGAGCTGGAGGAGATGCTCTGGAAATCTTCACATTATTGCCTTTTCCAGTGAGTCTTGGTTAGACAGTGTCATCGATGCAACGAACATGAAGTTGAGCAAACTTCAGAGGATGGCGGAAGACCGGAAGGCCTGGCGGGAGCTGGTCCATGGGGTCGCAAAGAGTCGGACTCGACTGTGCGACTGAACAACAACTTGCCTTCTCATGATGTGACTCAAGTATAGTGGCCTCGGCTTAGTCCTTTTAACTTTTAGGGAGGATTGAGGCTTATTTAATCAGTGAGCAGCAGCCATGAAAATTGGAATCTCTGTACACCGAAACAGGCTAGCCTTTGAATCTCAGTGGGTGCAGATTGGGGAGAGGGGAACCAAAGAACAGAGAACGGGGTTCACCTCCCCTCCTTCTGGATGCAGGCTGCCTTTGATTAACCAGCACAAAATACATTGCGCCAAACGGGCACAACACAAATCGGCTGACTTTCCATATTGCGCGCCCTTCTTGGAACTGGGATTACTTTGTGAGGCCAGGATTTATTCATTTACTTGGCACACAGAGCCGAGAGTGAGGTTTTGTAAAGGTTTTGACGGATGACTGGTCCCAAATCCTCTGGCATGTAGCTAGTCCTGGGTCCTCAAAATCAGATGAATGATGGGAATTACCCTCAGAAACTCAATCCAGGGATTTTGGGGGTAATCCTTTATTGTAAAATCATGCTTGTAAATTCTCTCTGTCTCTGTCTCTCTCATTTTGGAAATAGGATTTAAAAAAACATTTTCTATAATAACAATAATAATTATCATAATACAATATATCTGTATATATTTATATATGAAATGGTGAAAAACCATTCCCTGCCCATAAGCAAAGGTACAAAATACTAAATTTGTGCAGGAAAAAACACACACACACACACACACAAACACAAATAAAAGATGCTCTCACTAGCCATCCAGGACACATTCACTGCAGGGAGACGACAGGGGTGTTTTGTTTCTGTCTGGCTACAGACAAATAACCCTGACATCCAGATGAGAACAGCCGCTCCACGTCTCGTCTGAAGAAAATTCCAAAGCTAATCTGAGGGGTTTCCCTTCAGGCAAAACATTTCAAAACATTTCAAAAGACACCAAATTACTTTAAATAAGACTAATAATACTTTTGGGTTTTTTTTGGGGGGGGCGGGTGTCTTTTTCTTTTTGTTCTTACCTAAGCCTCACTTAAAGCAAAATTCAAAATGGATTCAGAGGATCTTTGCTCAGACGAACAGCTATTTTAACAGGAGCAAAAACTGTGTTGGAAAAAATCAAGTAAAACCCTTAAATTTGGAGTGGTGCATCCCAAGGTGAGAAGGTCTGAACCATTAAGAGTCAGTTTTCTAAGAGAACGTTTCCAGGTCAGATCAAACAAACAGGATTCAACATTTTTGTCACTTGTTTGTCCCTACGGCTTCATTTTCTTCCCTCCCCCCCGGCAAGTATTTTGATCCCCCTAGTGGTCGATTCGATATTACATAGCTGCATGTTTGGTACATTTCCCTGCACTTTAAATCAGCGGGAAAATGTGCTGAATAGTGATGTAATATTCAATTGACCACTAGAGGGAGAAAAACACATGTGGGGGAAACCGCCCGCCCCCAAGCAATAGGGACACACGAGTGACAAAAATGCCAATACAGAAGACCCCAGAATCTCACATGTAGGATCACCCGTGGACAAAAATGACATGGGAAAATAATTCATTCTGCTCTGTGGGGAGGTTAAAAAAAATAACTGGAACTTAAAAAAAAAGGCTGGGGTCTGTAATGAATAGAAAGTCATCAAGGAAAACATCCTCTTATTATTTAAAAAATAAATAAAATTAAACTTGAGCTCAGGAATTCCTTTGCATATTAGGCGACACACCCCTAGTGTAGCCAATCCTCCAAGAGCTTACAGAGCTCTTCTTACAGGGGCTACTGTAAGTTCTTGGGGGATTGGCTACATTAGGGGTGTGTCGCCTAATATGCAAAGGAATTCCTGCTATCAAAAGAGCCCTGTGAGCTGTAACAATGCAAAGGAAGCACCAGGTTGGTA
This sequence comes from Gekko japonicus, assembly GCF_001447785.1. Lineage (NCBI taxonomy): Eukaryota > Metazoa > Chordata > Lepidosauria > Squamata > Gekkonidae > Gekko > Gekko japonicus. Next base: position 189,842 of record NW_015168097.1, read on the forward strand.
ATTTATTAAATCCAAAAGCAGCAGATGAAAAAGGAGTGGCACTCATGTAGAAGAACGAAAAATGCGCACGTCGAACTGTGACCAGAGTCCAGCAAACAACTAGTTTTAAAAATTCAGAATCTTCCTTTCCTCACAGTACGATTTGCACATAGATCTTCAAACCCAGTTAAATGATAGATCCATGGATTACTTGGATACAAGTCTGGCACTGGACAGACTGGGGGAAAACAGACGGGATTTTCTCGTAATTTGAGTGTCGAAAAACCCTGCTCGAAGATCTGACAAGAACGGCTGACCCTCATTCAAAAATACTCAGACCTGCCCAAGCCAGCAGGAGTTGGGAATGATTGATTTAATAACCTCTACTCTCTCTTCTCTACCATCCAATTATACCTCAGGACACTCCATTCCTTCTCGTTGCCCTCACTCCTGGGGCCCAAATCCCTTTCTGCACCACCTCCGTAGCCCCATCAAAGGATGCCCAGAGAGCACAGGAGAATCCCTTGGGTCGGAAAGGACCGTAATAAGTCAAACACGGAGAATGCTACTGAGGTGCCTTTTGGTTACCTGCGTTGATTCCACCCTGTATATGTGTGTGTGTTTGGAGGGGATACCGCTGTGGCAGGGCCATCAGCTGGCGATCACGGTCGCCCAGCTGTGCTACTACAATAAATAACATCAGAGTTTCAAGTAATACACTCATCTGCACCTCGTTCGGCTTCTCTGCCTCTCATTGCACTCAACAGTCCCCCCTTACCCCCCCCACGTCCTCAGTGCACGCATCAGCAGTGGTTTAATGGAAGTCCGTAAGGAACAGGGAGGACGCAGAATCTCACATGGCCGCAGCGCTTGCTTGGAACTAGTTGACGATCCCTGGGGGGAGCGGGGCAGCCAGGGGACAGCGGTGTGGGTGGGGAATGGCACGGCCGCCCCTCGCCGGCTTTTCCAGTTTCTTCACGGCACCGATTGCGCACTGTAACTTAGTGGCCCTGGCAGGTTTTACAGCAAATCTGTCGGAAATAAGGCCGGCTACAGAACTTAAACTTCAGCACCAAAGGACAGTAGGCGACCTTATTCACATCTTTGCATTCTGGAAGAAAAAAGAAGGAAAACCAGTGAGAGACAGAAAGAGAGAAATTCAGGGATAACATCAGACCTAAGATGGGGGTGAGGTGAGTCCAAAACAGAGGGGGACACACATACAAAATGCCATCAGGTCACAACTGAGGTGACCCCAACAAGAGGTTTTTCAAGGCAAGTGCAAAGCAGAGGAGATTTGAGAGGAGTAGCAGACACCCAAGAAGACAGAGTTAAAATTCAACAAGACCTGAATACTCTGGAGAAGTGGGCAGCTGCGAACAGGATGCAATTCAACAAAGATAAATGCATAGTATGACATCTGGGCCACAAAAAGGTCAAACACAAATACTGGATGGGGGATACGTTTCTCGGGAGTAGTGTATGCGAAAGAGATCTTGGGGTAAGAGTGGACTGTAAACGAAGTATGAGCAGCCAGTGTGATGCGGTGGCAAAAAAGGCAAATTCAGTCTTGGGTTGTATTAAAAGGGCCATAGCATTGAAATCGTAGGACAGTGGTGGCGAATCTATGGCACAGGTGCCAGAGGTGGCACTCAGAGCGCTCTCTGTGGGCACGCGTGCCATCGCCCCAGCCAGGCCCAGACCATCATTAAAGTGTCGAATTCTCTGCCAAATAATTTTAAGTAAACAAAAGCATTTGGGATCGCTTTCCTTCCTTTGTCTGGATCATCTTAAGTTAATGTATGAGTGGTTTTTTCTAAAGTAAAACCTCAGTATTCAGGTTAAATTGCCGTGTTGGCACTTTGCGATAAATAAGTAGGTTTCGGGTCGGTCTCTAAAAGGTTCGCCATCACTGTCGTAGGAGGTCATAGCCCCTCTGTATACTGCCTTGGTCAGGTTGCATCTTGAAGACTGTGTGCAGTTCTGGAGGCCTCACTTCAAAAAGGATGTGGGCAAAATCGAGAGGGTGCAGAAGAGAGCGACAAGAATGATCAGGGGTCTGGAGACTGAGCCCTACGAGGAAAGGCTAAGGGCCTTGGGAATTATTTATTTATTTATTTTATTCGATTTACACCCCACCCTTCCTACCAAAGCAGGCTCATCAGGCTTTTAGTTTGGAGAAGAGGAGATTGAGGGAGGACATGATTGCTCTCTTTAAATATTTGAAAGGCTGTCATTTGGAGGAGGGCAAGGAGCTGTTCCGGGTGGCAGCAGAGGACAGGATCCGAAGCAACGGGTTTAAATTACATGCAGAAAGGTATCGGCTGGATATTAGGAAAAACCTTTCCACGGTCAGAGTGGTTCAAAAGTGGAATCAGCTGCCTAGGAAGGTGGTTGGCTCCCCTTCACTGGCAGCTTTCAAGAAGAGGGTGGATGAATAACGTGTCTATATCAGAGGGGGACACTGACCCCGAAACTTCAGTAGGGCTCAGGGAGGTCCACCTGGCCTGCTCTGGACTGGGTTTAGTTGAACCCCTTTGGGCAGACGCACAATTTTCTTCACGGTCCTGCCGCTTCTTAAATTCCATCCCCCAAATATCTGGCTGCCCTCAGTGGCTGCAAAGAGTGTCTTTGTTTCATACAAAAAGAGCTTTTCTCTTCTCTCTGGTGTAAAACAATTATGAACAGTTATGCCCCCCCCCCGCCCCCCTTCTTCCCTTTAATAACATGTCTATATTTTGGCCGAATGTTTTGGTTTGCTCTTTTCGCTGTTGGTTTTGTAGATTTGTTTTATCACATATACAGAGTGCATGTTTGTTTGTTTAAAGACACGTTTTGGACCATGTACCCTTTAGGCAATTTACATCATTTATACACATAACATATGCAAAACGCTCATTCATTGTTGCATGGATGACATAGTGAAAACATACTCCAGCCAGTTTGGTGTAGTGGTTACGTGCATGGACTCTAATCTGGGAGAACCGGGTTTGATTCCCCACTCCTCCACTCGCACCTGGCTGGATGACCTTGGGCAAGCCGTAGTTCTGATAAGAGCTGTTCTTGAAAAAGAGCAGTTTCGTGTCAAGAGCTCTCTCAGCCCCACCTCCCTCACAGGGTGCCTGTTGTGGAGAAGGGAAGGGAAAGGAGTTTGTAAGCCGCTCTCAGACACCTTTGGGTAGTGAAGGGTGGGGTATAAATCCAATATCATCATCATCATCATCATCTTCTTCTTCTTCTTCTTCTTCTTCTTCTTCTTCTTCTTCTTCTTCTTCTTCTGTCGAAGACCAACAGGGTTCGATCACCAGGGAAGAGAAACACACAATTAATTATGAGGGGAAACGCCATCTGAGGCAGCATTACCTTCAGGGTTCTCGGTTGGTCCAGAATCACACTTGTTCTCGCACTGCTGCATCATTACAGGCCGCAGAGTCTCCACGCACTCGCTTGATGGCTGTCCGGTGTGGGACATGCACTGGATCGATCGCCTCTGCTGGCCAAAGCCACACTTCCCTGAGCACTGTGGGGGATAATGAGGAAGGGAGGCTTGGGATGAGCCATCCATTCATTGAGAGCCAGCATGGCGCAGTGGTTAAGAGCGGTGGACTCTGATCTGGAAAACCGGCTTTGATTCCCTACTTCTACACATGCAGCCAGCTGGGTGCCCTTGGGTCAGTCACAGCTCTCTCAGAGCTCTCTCAGCCCCACCCACCTCACAGGGTGTCTGTTGTGGGGAGGGGAAGGGAAAGGAGTTTGTAAGCCGCTCTGAGACTCCAAGTGAGTAGTGAAGGGCGGGGTGTAAAACCAATTATTATTATGATTATTATTGATTGGATTTATACGCCGCCCTTCACTTTATTATTATTATTACTATGCCAGATCTTTTTTTCACACACCCCTCACCTTTTTAACCTCTTTCATTTTGTATCAATCTCTTCCATCTGTGGCCATGCTCATTCTCTAAGATCGTTTTGTTAATATTATTTTGTACAACTGCAGACAATGTCTCCTCTGTTTGGTTTTTTTTTTAAAAAAACTTCCATTCCGTTTTTTTAAAAGGTTTCAGATTTTTCTGCAAACCTGGGGGTAATCCTCCAAGTTTGGAGAAAAATCTCCCTTCTCTCCACCTGCTCCCAGTCTGTGGATATATAAGCATCTGCAGATTGAGCCAGGTTGACTATTAGGAAGGGGGGGGGCAACAGTGGGAGGGCTTCTAATGTCCTGGCCCCACTGGTGGACCTCTGGATGGCACCTGGCATTTTTGGCCACTGTGTGACAGAGTGTTGGACTGGATGGGCCTTTGGCCTGATCCAACATTGGCTTCTCTTACGTTCTTATGTCTGGAGCAAGTAATGCTCTGTATTCTTGGTGCTTGG
>NW_015168097.1:194279-197081 GCF_001447785.1 Gekko japonicus
CAGTATTCTTGGTGCTTGGGGGGGGTGTCAACAGTGGGAGCGCTTCTAGTGTCCTGGCCCCACTGGTGGACCTCCTGATGGCACCTGGTATTTTTGGCCACTGTGTGACAGAGTGTTGGACTGGATGGCCTTTGGCCTGATCCAACATTGGCTTCTCTTACGTTCTTATGTCTGGGGCAAGTGATGCTCTGTATTCTTGGTGCTTGGGGGGGGGTCAACAGTGGGAGCGCTTCTAGTGTCCTGGCCCCACTGGTGGACCCCCTGATGGCACCTTGTATTTTTGGTCACTGTGTGACAGAGCGTTGGACTGGGTGGGCCTTTGGCCTGATCCAATATTGGCTTCTCTTATGCTCTTATGTCTGGGGCAAGTGATGCTCTGTATTCTTGGTGCTTGGGGGGGGGTCAACAGTGGGAGGGCTTCTAATGTCCGGGCCCCACTGGTGGACTTCCCGATGGCATCTGGTATTTCTGGCCACTGTGTGACACAGACTGTTGGACTGGATGGGCCTTTGGCCTGATCCAACATTGGCTTCTCTTACGTTCTTATGTCTGGGGCAAGTGATGCTCTGTATTCTTGGTGCTTGGGGGGGGGGTCAACAGTGGGAGGGCTTCTAGTGTCCTGGCCCCACTGCTGGACCTCCTGATGGCACCTGGTATTTCTGGCCACTGTGTGACACAGACTGTTGGACTGGATGGGCCATTGATCTGATCCAACATTGGCTTCTCTTACGTTCTTATGTCTGGGGCAAGTGATGCTCTGTATTCTTGGTGCTTGGGGGGGGGCAACAGTGGGAGGGCTTCTAGCGTCTTGGCCCCACTGGTGGACCTCCTGATGGCACCTGGTAGTTTTGGACCCTGTGTGACAAAGTGTTGGACTGGATGGGCCACTGGCCTGATCCAACATTGGCTTCTCTTATGTTCTTATGATGTGCTTGTTTTAAGAACAGACATGGGCAAAGATGGAACTCTAGTAAATACTTCATTTTTTTATTATGGAAATCACTTCCGGGCATGTGCAGAGTGCTTTCACCAAGGGAGCAGCTGTAGCCTGTCACCATTTTGAATGATGAAGCAGACATTCTGATCCCCAGTCCTTCTGTTTCTAAAAGCTAAGCTGCTTTTTCCAACCCTCTTTGGTCTTGTGTGAATACACAAGCATTAAAAGGTTACGGCCTATGGCTTGTTAGTATGACTGGTTCTCTAGTTGGCTGTGTTTACAGAATTCCCGTTAATTCACCCCCCACCCTCCATTGGTTAAACACAGCTAATCGGATGGGCAAACGCCTTGTTGAGCCCCACTGTTATTTTTGCCCTTGGGCATGGCTCCCCCTGCTGGCCCAAGCCAGAAAAGTTCTTGGGTTTGAGCGTGCAGTGCCAGGACAAAAGTAGAAGACGAGATTTTTGTACCTCTCCCCATTCGCCAAGCACCCACCGTGGGGGTGGGCAGCGCCGGAGGCTGCACCGGATGCTGGTGGGGGGCTTGGAGTTCTCAGGACACTGGGAAGTCGGCAAGGTCGAGGTGTGGTCGCCACTTTTGCACAGCACAATCCGGTGGCGGAAACCTGGCCCGCAATTCGGGGTGCACTGCAAGGAAGGGAGGCATTACAAGGAGAGACCAGCTGACCTCAGGGGCGACCTTCTTTCTCTACGTAACAAAATGAAACAAACAAAAAAAACCCACTTGGGAATACATGGAAAGACTGCTAAGCTGGAAAGGTGCCGGTTGAGAACCTAAAAAGACGTGTGCGTGTGTGTGCATTTGCGCGCGTTGGGTCATAGGTCCATGTAGGTTAAGATCCTGTTTCCTGGAGCAGCCCTCCCATCTGGAATGTAACATGTAACAATGTGAAGTAGATCTAGCTATTAGCCCCTCTTATTCTGTGTAAGAACTTATTTGAAGGGGAGGGGGGCTTACGTGGTGTTGTATTACACTTTATATCCTTGACTATTTGGATCTGTAAGCCACCATAAGCCGCAAAGGAAAGGTGGGATCTAAATATTTAAATAAATAGAAGAGTCTTTCTGAGAGCCAGTTTGGTGTAGTGGTTAGGAGCGCGGATTCTACTCTGGGAGAACCGGGTTTGATTCTCCACGCCTTCACATGCAGCTGCTGGTGTGGCCTTGGGTCAGTCGCACGTTCTTCCAGAGCTGTTCTCTCAAGGGCAGTTCTCGAAAGAGCTCTCTCAGCCCCACCTACCTCCCAGGGTGTCTGTTGTGGGGAGGGGAAGGGAAAGGAGATTGTAAGCCGCTCTGAGACTCCTCCAGGTAGTGAAGGGCAGGATATAAATCCAATCACCACCACCTCCTCCTCCTCCTCTTCTTCAGACCAGCCAGTCCAAAAGCCAGCCAGAAGACCTGTCCTGCCCTGTCATTTGTCCTCAGTGTCTGGTATACTGCCTCTGAATATAGAGGCTCCACTGCTGGCCATGATGGGCTACCATAAGCATCTAAGAACTGTCTAATTGGATACTACAGTGTCCACCTAGGCCAGTATTCTCCTTCCAACCATGGTTGGACAGGTGCCTCTGAAAGGCCTACAAGTCGTATACGAAGGCAACAGAAGCTTCCACAGTTGTGTATCCCCACAGGTATACTGTCTCTGCACATGGAGGTACCATGGTTAGCTATCATGGACAGTAGCCATCGTGAGAAAATGATGAATTTCAGACAGGCGATATATTCTGGAAGAGGAACGGTTCCCAAACGGTTTCTGGTCTGTCATTTCAGACAGAACCGTTTGAGAACCGGTTCCCTTCCGGAATATATTTGTCATTTCATACACAATCGCTTCTGTCCCGTTTA
>NW_015168097.1:197260-222373 GCF_001447785.1 Gekko japonicus
ACTGGAATGCATGGAGTGTTTTGTTATACTGCTATAGCGCTATAGCGCTCAAAAGCGAACGTTCAAAAAAAAAAAGCTGGAGATCACCCGCACGGGTGAAAAACAACGGGGGGAAAGCGGTGCAGTCTGAAATGGCAAACCGCTTCAGATCCAGCTCTTTACCGGAAGGGGAAAGTCATGTGTGAAATGGCAGCCCTAAAACCGGTTCACTTCAAAACGGATCATTACCGGCTTGAAACCGGGTGAAACTGGGTAATGTGAAATTCCCCAATAAGAGTAGGCTTGGGTCAGATACTCATCACACAGAGGCACCCACCTCAGACCAGTCAAGGGCTGCCCATTCTGGGGGGCACGTCTGATTGTTACAGGGTTCCAGCAGATGGGGGCGTGGCAGGGGACATAAGGAGTCATCCAGGGTTTTCTTCTCCGTGGAAGAGACCTTGCGCTGGCAGATCACGTTCCGGGTTCGCACCCCCTGGTTGCAACTGCGGCTGCATTCAGACCAGTTCCCGATCACCCATCTAAATGAGGAGATGATAGTTGGGATGGGACCACGGCTCAGTGGCAAAGCATCTTCTTGGCAAGCGGAAGGCCCCAGGTTCAATCCGCAGCGTCTCCAGGTATAAAAAGACCAGGCAGCAGGTGACATGAAAGACATCTACCTGAGACCTTGGAGAGCCGCTGCCAGTCTGAGTAGACAATACTGACATTGATGGACCAACAGTTTGATGCGGCATAACGCAGCTTGATGTGTTTATAGTCAGGGGTCATTTCCTGCAGGAACGCACAGGAGTGGAGCTCAAGCAGTAAAGAGCCCAGGGGGCGGGCACATGCAACAAGCCCCACCCGCTGCTCCCAGCAGCCCTCAGTCAGAGCAAGAAGCAGCCAGGTAAGTTACAGAGCCCTTGAACCAATCCGATACAGCTAATTTCAGATATAATTTCAGCTCAGGTATGCCCAAATGCACACCCCTGGTTCCTTCAACGTTCTCACCCCCCCATACACAGATGTAGCTCCACCCTGACACAACATGGATACCGCAAGGGGCTGAACTCACGCTGGTGGGCACGGCTCTGTGTTGCATGGTCTTTGCCTCTCTGGTAGCTTGGTTTCAGGGCTGCAGAAATGGTTCAGAACTGTAGAGCTGTCCCCTTGTTTCTTGCATACAACTGGTTGAACTTGACTGCCTGCAGAACAGTTAGGGGAGGGGTGAGGTGAAACAGACCCCACACAACACTTCCTGAGCAAATGGTTCCTGTTGTACCAATAGGCATCACCGTCCCTGAACCCCCAGAAGAACTCTTTTTTTAAAACATAAGTGATAAACAAGGAACCACAGAAGGGTCGGTATGCCTGGCCCCACTGCTGGACCGTCTGATGGCACCTGGTATTTTTGGCCACTGTGTGACAGAGTGTTGGACTAGATGGGCCATTGGCCTGATCCAACATTGGCTTCTCTTATGTTCTTATGCTACCGGGTATGTATTTCACTCCAGTTTTCATGTATTTTAAGGGCAAGTTTCTAGTCCTTTGGGCCGCCAAGATATATATCTCAGAAACAAGGAAAGTGGTTGAAGGAGGGCCAAACTAGATAAAATGGTGTCAAAACTGAAAACAGCAGCAAAACCATTATACGTTCTTTATTTTAAAAAATTGAAAATTTAAAAATCTGGGATGACAGAAGATTCCTAACACACCAGCTCCACTTAAAAAAGTGAGGCCAGGTACTTGGAAAGGGAGAAATCTAGATGCATATATGCCTGATCCAACTCCCTACTTAATTTTAAGAAGGCTCACAAACTTGTATTAATTAAGAAGAAGAGGAGATTGGATTTATATCCTGCCCTTCACTACCCAAAGGCGTCTGAGAGCGGCTTACAAACTCCTTTCCCTTCCCCTCCCCACAACAGACACCCTGTGAGGTAGGTGGGGCTGAGAGAGTTCTGACAGAAACTGCTCTTTTTCAAGAACAGCTCTTATCAGAACTACGGCTTGCCCAAGGTCATCCAGCCAGGTTCTAGTGGAGGAGTGGGGAATCAAACCCGGTTCTCCCAGATTAGAGTCCGCGCACTTAACCACTACACCAAACAGAACAAGATTCAGAGGGAAATAAGAGACAGTTAAGAAACAGAACAGAGAAAGCACTTGATTCATATGGGAATCTGGCATGAACTCCACCAGGAATTTCCCTCCAAGAACTCCCTCGTAAAAATTCTTACCTCCGGCACAGATGGCTGAACATTTTGTCCACGAGACATACTGCCACAAGTATTGGGCCACAGAGCTGCGGGCAATGGGAGCATTGAATTTATACCGAATCCCTTGCGATTCTTCTCGCACAAGAACCTATTGGGGAGGTGGGGGTGGAGAATGGATGAGTGGAAACATCACAGCATCAGCAGGCTAAATATTCTCCCTTATGGGGTACAATCCCTGAAGAATACCCCTGCCAAAGCATAATATGGCATGGGAGAAAAGCTCCCCAGAGATGCAAGCAAAGGGAAGGAAGGGAGGGAGTCACTAAAACTGAATTCTAAGTTTGTGCGCAAATTCTCTACACCTTAATCCCCTCCAAATATATACAGTTTGGTTTTGTCTTGTTGTTACTAGCACATTTCAAGTGGGAAGCTTGCAAAGTGAATCACTCCCACTGGAACCTGGTCAGAAGCTTCAAAGTTTGCAGAAATCCCAAGAAAACGATATGCAAGATTCAGGTTTGCTTACAAGGATCAAACTTACAGAAATAGCAGGGGTGTCAAATATGCGGCCTGCGGGCTGGATCAAGCCCCCCCAGGGCTCCTATCCAGCCCTTGGGTAACTGGCTCTCTTCTGATACAGTCACATCACAGCTTGCTTTGCCAGACTCTCTCAATTGCACAGGAGAGATAGCTAGGCAAGCCTCTGTTCTCTGCATTGGTTGAGACTCCTTCCCCTCCTCCTTCCAGGAGAAGGGAGAGAATGAGCCAGAGCTTGCTTTCTGGCCAAGCTCCCTCAATTGCACAGGAGACAAAAGCAAGCCTTTCTTCCCTTTAATTGGCTGAGGCTCCTCCCCTTCCTCCCCTTTGTTCGGCTGCCTCAATTGAACGGGAGAAATACAAAGCACCTTTAAGACCAAGAAAGTTTTATTCAACTTATGAGCTTTTGTGTGCCTTGCCACAGTGCGTATTTTGTTGGGCTCATTATGCTGTGGCTCTCCTGGGTGCAATGGGGTTTGCCTCCTCTTTGTCACTGTATTCATGTCCTCATGATCCAGTCTTTCTCAAAAAAAAGCAGGAAAGCAATGTGAACTATTTAGATAAGAAATAACAACAAGCCAGTAAGGTGGATTAGGCTGAGAGTGTGTATTCAGACCAAGTTCACCCAGCACATTTCCTTTGTAGACTGGGTATTCTGAACCTAGACTTCCCAGATAGCAGGCTGATACTGACCACTATACATGGCTGTCTCTCTATTCTTGCACCATCTCATAGGAGTTGCTGTTATTTTTCAGGGAAGACTATCGTTTTGTAGACAAACAAAAAGCCCTCACTCTGTGTCATGATGCCTTCACATGTTCTTGACAAGCATACAAAGCAATTTATGTACAAAAGCTCACAATGCCCAGCCATTTCATGTTTTCCCCTGAGTCCTAGGCTCAGAGCACTGACCATGAGATTTCAAATGAATTCAACACCCCTGTTTAAAAGGTTGATGCTAAGGACTGAACCTACCTTCTGCATGCAAAACATTGGCCAGCTTCTACCTTTGCTGTTTAGGAGATGGAACTTCATATCAACTGATGACACATATGTTCGATTTTCATCTCTAAAGAAGTGGTTTAGGAGACAAATACCCCTCCTCAGGAAAAGCCCACCTACTTTTACCTGGCTGTTTATTCCCTTTCCTGATCTGCTCCGATTTGGTGGCCAGTTTGTGATTTTTGACCATCCTCCTTCAAAGGATCCCATTCAAAAGGACTAGATGCTGGAGATATCACCACCTTGCTTATGAAGTCAATCACATTTAGCTCTGTGCTGATGTAAATGAAGACCCTTCAGAGTGAGGGCAACACACTCACCCAGGTTGGAAGGGTAGTCCTATCCAATCAGGGATCACAAACAATTAGGGATCACAAACAATATTTTGCAATATTCACTGAAAAAATTGCTAGTGGGGCCCCCCTTCTTTTGATTTTTATTACAGCTGTTTCCCCACCCCATTTTGGCAGCAGTACTAACCATGATGATGAGAGTGATGTTAGTTGGACCAAGGGCCTCCAAGGACTCTGGCTCATCCTGAGAGCGCCGGTAGTGGAAGGTGGTCCCGGCAATGTCAAATCGCCGTGGAGGGTCTATTGAGAGCTTCCCATTGATAAAGTATTCATTGTTTTCTCCTCTTAGAGCTGGAAGGACAACCCAAGAGAAAGTCCTTAAAGGAGCAAAGAATAGATATTCTCTTGGACATTTTATACAGAGAGAGAGAGAGAGAGAGAGAGAGAGAGAGAGAGAAAGAGAGAGATGGACAGTTTCAGAGGGCAGATGTCTGGATCTGCACCAATGGTCCCTCTAAGTTCCACAGTGTTGAGAGCAGAAATTCTACTTCGTGAGCAAAAAAATGCTAGTAGCTTTAAAGTTGAGTGAGTCTACATATGACTATCACATAAATTAGTTTCTTAGAAGATTATTTCCATAACCTTGTAAAAATCTCAAAATGAATTCTTTTAAACTATATTTGAAGAATAATTTAAACATAAGAGAAAACAGAATCAAGTCAAATTTCATTACAGAAAATGTTGTCCCCTATGGGGGTAGACCAGGCCTCCATAGAACAGACCTACCCGCCCCAATCCACTATATTGGTGGACATAGCCTCGGACATTTGCCCTGCGCTGAGCCTTAGAAAGCATTGCGGGCGGGACTCTTGCAGCCTACTGGAGTATTTTTAGTGAAATATGACAAATTTACAGGTCAAGTGTAACAAAGGTGGAACAATCACTGTCAGAACCCTGCCTAACCTAACAAAAGGGAAGTTGCTTAAATGTTATCAACCTGCCCAAACTAGTTTATTCAAATGTTTATATCCCACTTTTACTGTGACTCAAGGCATCTTCCAAATCATACTGAAAAGTATAATAGGGATGTGCAAAAATATATATATATATGATTTTTTTCCTGCTCCATTATAGCCTATGGGGACCATTATAGTCAGTGGGCCCCACAGGCTATAATGGAGAATCGATCTGGGGATATCTGAGGCTCCGGAGGGCTGTTTTTTGAGGTAGAGGCACCAAATTTGCAACATAGCTGCTTTTGCCTCTCCTAAAAAACCCCCCCAAGTTTCAAAAAGATTGGACCGGGGGTCCAATTCTATGGGTTCCAGAAGGAGGTGCCCCCATCCTCCATTGTTTCCAAGGGAGGGGGAAATGTTTGTGAGCTGAAAGCTGAATTCCCTGAGCTTGCAGCTAAAACCTTGTGTGCCAGCACCCCCCTAACACAGCTTAGCGGGAACACTGGTCTGCAGTAGAACTTGAGTCCAGAAGCACCTTATAGACTGACAAGATTTTCAGGGTAGGAGCTTTCAAGAGTCAAAGCTCCCTTCGTCAGATACAAGTAGGACTGACTCTTGAACTCTTATACCCCCCAAATCTTATTGTTCTCTAAGGTGCTACTGGACTCGAATCTAGAGAGACAGACAGAGAGAGAAGGCCAGAAGACCAATTACTGTAGGGTCATTTGTTGGGATGACACCAAATTTTGAAATCTGCCTCGTTTGTCTGGAATATCCCCATTTGGATTTCCTTGCTCTGTGGTGAGAAACGAACTGCTGGGAGACTTCCCACTAGTTTCTTTTTTCTGATGCCCATTTCTTCCTGCTAAAATTAACCCATTCGCCAACATTTTTTTTGGGGGGGTGCCTTTTTTCATAAATGACCAGACAGACGCAATGCTCCCTCTAAGCTGTGGAGTCTTGTGAGCAAAAATTCTACTTTCTGAGCTGCTGGCATTAAAGTTGTGAGCGAGCGATTTGGCTGCTGCATAAATTAGTTTGCTCTGAAGCCATCCTTCCTGAGCTAAGACAAAAATGTGTGAGCCAGAGGCTAAAAAACTGTGAGCTAGCTCACACTAACTCAGCTTAGAGGGAACACTGCTTATGAGGCTTTTCCATCAGGCAAAGACTCTTTGTGCTAGAGGAAAGCAACACCACGTATGGAACGTATCCTCAGTATCCAACCATTTGATATTCATTTACATTCTCATCTCCATTTTCAGTTTACTGCTTCTTGCCAATGTTTTTGTAGATTCGTTTGTATTCCACACTACGTTGTATGGCTTTAATATGCAATTTGTAGGGTATTCATAATACGACATCTGTTGTTTGTCTCTATTAACAGATGGCCACGTTGATTTATGGATGACCAAATGAACTTGAACAAGGTGTTTGTTTCACAGGAAAATTTCAGCGAAAAAGAGACAGAAACCGTATAAAAAGTCTGATTTGCACAAGGGTGAAGGGAAACGGGAGGGATTTTTGTGTCAAAACAGTACAGATGAAAAAATCTGAAGTCATTCCTAGGTATCAGAGGGAAATGAGGACAGATAATTCCTATGTCCCCGCCAATGTTCCCGCCAAGCTGTGGAGTCCCGTGAGCAAAAATTCCACTTTGTGAGAAGTTGTGAGCGAGTGATTTGGCTGCTGCATCAATTAGTGTGCTCTGGAGCCCTCCTTCCTGAGCTAAGACAAAAATGTGTGAGCTGGAGGCTGAAAAACTGGGAGCTAGCTCACACTAACTCAGCTTAGAGGGAACACTGGTCCCCGCCCCAACCAGACATGACAGTAGGACAAAATAAAAAAGGAAGGTTCTGGATTCAGGATAGAGGGAGGAGAAGCCGTACAGAAACATGGGGGGGGGGACAGTGGGAGGGCACCTGCAGGGTATCGGGGGTTAGGATCTTCTCAAGGCTCTCACCCAGATAATTCAGAGAAAGATTGAGTTCTCGGATGTCGATATGTACCGATCCTTTGGGGATCCATATTACCTCCTCATAGCCTGGAAGACAACAACAACAACAACAAAAAAGAAGGATATGACATTTATCTAATTTTTCCCTGCTCCTTCTCCTGTCCTAAGGAAAATTAGCTGCTAAGCAGGGAAATAGTGGGTGGGAGGACATTGGGGAAAGGAGATAGCCGGCAATCAGAAGATTCCAGCTGCCTTTCCCCCCGCCAATGTTTATCTTTTTTGTGCTCTCTTGGCTTAGCAGCTAATTCCCCCTAGAAGATGGGGCATGACAGGAGGAGCAAAATCAGCCACTAACCAGAGAGACGAGCAGAAACAAATGCCAGAGAGGCAAGAATAGAAAGGGGCTCCTGCCTTCTTTTCCCTGCACGTGTTTACCTACAGTCCCCGTCAGCTTTCCCAGCCTGTCCCAGGCGGAAAGCCTTCAGAATTCTCATTGAGTAGAATCTGGCTCCACATGAACCACTCTTCACAGGGTGAGTACAATACATTGCCAAAGCGTGTTCCATTGACAACCCTGGCTTCCGTTAAGCTTTGTGATTTGCAAGACAGATGAACAAGTTGGCAAGCTGAGCAGAGGTTCAGCCGCCAGTCTTCTTCCTCCAACAATTCACCGATGTTATAAGCATCACTTTACTGGGCTGACATTCTTTGCCTCCTTTTCTTCCTCCCCTTCCACAACTCTGGAAACGTTTTAAGAGTTGCAAAACTACTCCTCCCAAGATTTGGAGAGGTTTGTGATGTCACAGCCTCCTGCCAATAGGTGCCTTCCACAGGCTAAATTTCTCCATTCAAACTCCACCTCTGCAAGTGTTCTATTTTTTAAAGAGCTCGACACAGAAATGCTAGTATTTAACAGTGTGACTCTTTCTAAAGTGGTGAAACAATCTCTACACAGTTTGGTCCTCCACTGTAGTTTGTATGATGACATTCGGGCAGTCTATATAGAAGCCATACTTAAGGAAGATGTCAAGCAATCAGATGACAGAATGTTGTACCGTTTATTGGCTTCACAAAATACAGTGGTTATTGAAGCGGTGGCTAATTTCTGTAGCTGCCTTATAATGAGGAAGCTGTGTGTTAAATCCATGAACTGAAGGGTGACTGTTTATGATTCTGATCCATGCCAATAAAGGTTTTGAATTGAATACACAGTTTGGTGTAGTAGTTAAGTGCGTGGACTCTGATCTGGGAGAACCGGGTTTGATTCCCCACTCCTCCACTTGCAGCTGCTGGATGACCTTGGACAAGCCATAGTTCTGTCACAGCTGTTCTTGAAAAAGAGCCGTTTCTGTCAGAGCTCTCTCAGCCCCGCCTACCTCACAGGGTGTCTGTTGTGGGGAGGGGAGGGGAGGGAAATGAGTTTGTCAGCCACTCTGAGACTCCTTCGGGTAGTGAAGGGCGGGGTATAAATCCAATCTCTTCCTCCTCCTCCTCTTCTTGGTATGCAAGCTAAAAACAAGATTCTCCTTACCTCCTTCAGGCAATGATTGGTTGAAAATCCCTTCAATGGTTTCGCAGGAGCTTCCGTCTCCCCCACAGACCCGGCACTTGTCCTCCTTAGTATCTGAGCCCAGGATGCGGTCGCAGCCCACGTGCTTGTAAGAGAGAGCATATATGAGGTGTGGTGGTTAGAATGTCAAACTAGCAACAGGAAGATGACCCACCCACATTAAAATTCCCACCCTGCCAGGAGGCTCACTCTCTGATCCCTGGCCTGTCACGATCTCTCAGCCTAGCCTACCTCACAGGGTGATTGTAAGGACAAAATGGGAGAGAGGACAGCCATGCACACTGCCCCCAAGCTCCCTGGAGGAACAGTGGGATGAAAATGTGGCCAACAGGGGTGTCTTCTACCTTCTTGGATCCTTTTTTTTGGAAAGAGCTGCCTCCAGATACCCTCCCCCATGTCCAAGCGTGATGGCACTGGTTGAAAGCTATCCATCTTCGCCTCTGCACCAAGATGCTCACATCTTTTCCCATTCCAACACTGAAGGATACTTTAAAAGCTAACAATTAGGGGCTCTCTCCCCAGTTCAAAACCCCCATTCAGGAGACTTTCAGAAGGCGACTTTGGGTCCATCTAAGTAACAAGGAGCTGCGGTGGCTCAAGTGGTTAAGACGCTGAACTGCAGGCTGATACCCTCCCCCATGTCCAAGCGTGATGGCACTGGTTGAAAGCTATCCATCTTCGCCTCTGCACCAAGAAGCTCACATCTTTTCCCATTCCAACACTTTTTCTTGAAATTCGACACTGAAGGATACTTTAAAAGCTAACGATTAGGGGCTCTCTCCCCAGTTCATAACCCCCATTCAGTAGACTTTCACAAGGCGACTTTGGGTCCATCTAAGTAACAAGGATCCTTGTGGCACTTTTGCTAGCCTCTAAAAATGCTACAAGATTCTGTTATTCCAGTTGCATGGCTACTCCTCTGGAGTTTGGGGAATCACACTTTCTCAGGTTGAGCACCCTTGCATGTCTGTTTTGAGGAGGAAAAAAAAGGAAAATGGAAGACTCACATATGCTTCCCTGAATTCTTTGGAGGATGGGTGATTATTACCATCAGAAACTGAGCTGCTATACTTTTATTTCCACCCTTCACTGGTAAATCAGAGCAAGGAACATGAGCACAGAAGAACAGCCTTGCTAGATCAGACAAAAGTCCATCTCGTCCGGCATCCTGGTTCCAAAGGTAACCACCCCAGTGTCCCTGGGAAGCCCACAAGCAGGTCTTAGCAGCAACAAGCCTCTCCTGTTCTTTGATTCCATCGTTTAGTATTACAAGATAGACTGCCACTAACACGGGGGATCCGTTTTAGCTACCCTGGCTAATAGCCATTAATAGCTACACCAGTGCTCCTTATTAATATATCTAATTCTCAACACGGCCAATACTTAAATCCAAAGACTGGAGTCATGAAAAGACAAGACAGATGTCCCTGTGAACCTGAAAATATCCTCAAGTTTGTAGAAAAAAAATCTAAAATCTGAAAAAAGGGATGGTTTTAAACCCTCCAAAGTGATAGAAGCGGGGCCTGTAGCCTAAGAAATTAATGCCCTCAGTGGCTATTGCTAGGCGAGCACAACAGCGCTGCCAGCCTTCAAGCCTTGGTTTGTCTGTAAAAGGCTGGGGGAGGGGGAAAGGTCCTTTCCAGGGGCCAGGCCCATCAGCCACCATTGGGCGACTTGCCACCACACAACTCCAATGACTAATCCAGGACCAGCTGCTTGCCACTGTTCAACAGCAGCCACCCCATGAAAGCCACTGTGGTGGTGTGGTTAGCATTTCAGAATAGCACCTGGGAGGTCCAGGTTTGAATCTCCACTCTGCCATGGAACCTTACTGTCTAACTTTGAGCCAGTCACACATTCTCAGCCTAACCTACCTCACAATGTTGTTGTGAGGATAAAATGGAGGAGAGGAGAGTGGTGTAAGCTGCTTTGGGTCCCTGCTGCAGAGAAAGGCGGGGTATAAATGAAGTAAATAAATATTAAATATTGCTGAAGATGGCGCGGCAGATATAAGGTGGGCTGGTTTGGTGAGCAGGAAAGAGAGAAGGAAGCCGGGAAAGGTGAGGATATTGGGGCTGCCAGGAGGTGGGAAAGAGGAAATAGTACGGGGAGGGGGTACAAGGGAAAGCGAGGCACCTCTGCAACTCCTTGCAGGTCCCCCGCCACACACATGGGCCCAGCCCAGCAACTGGCACCAAGCACCTCAGTCACAGTTTTCCTGGGGAGACGCTGCCAGGAGGCGGGAAGGAGGAAAAACTGAAAACAGGAGGGCACATAAAGGTAAGTTGGCTTGAGGATGGGAAGGAAAGAAGGAAGCAGAGAAAGGGGAGTCTAGGGGGGCTTTCGGGGAAAGGAAAGAGGAAATGGTGGGGGAAGAGAAATGAGATCCCCCCCACAAATCTTTGTAGGTCCCCTGCTTGTGCTTGTCAAATCCTTAAAAAAACCAACACCCTAGCTGGCAATTGTTACTACATCTTTCAGATATGAATTTCAGAGAGACATAAAACAAGCACTGCTGAGCCTGAACATCCATCCTTTGTCCATATTTCTCTTTCCTACAGTGGCCAGCCCCAGGATCGGGCACATTCATGATGTAACGGGGTCCCGCCGATAGGGACCTTCCAAGAGGAAACAGTTCTCTCTTGTGCCTTGCCCCCCCCCCACTTTGAGGTAGACTACTTCTGTCCATGAAGGTTGCCCTTGGATATGGTGGCCAGTGTTCCCTCTAAGCTGAGTGAGTGTGAGCTAGCTCACAGTTTTTTAGCCTCCGGCTCACACATTTTTGTCTCGGCTCAGAAAGGAGGGCTCCAGAGCAAACGAATGGATACAGCTGCCAAATCACCTGCTCACAACTTTAATGCCGGTAGCTCACAAAGTAGAATATTTGCTCACAGGGCTCTACAGCTTAGAGGGAGCATTGATGATGGCAGAACCATTTGCTTCTGAATTTGGTCACCCCCCACCCCCTGAATTGGTTTACACTCCAGAAACTGCACATCAGGCCCGTAGCCAGGATTTCTTAAATTGGGGGGGGGGCTTTAAATAATTCAGGGGGCCTGGCGTGGGAGGAACCGGCTGGGGCTGGGGGTGGAGCGGAGCGCCATGGGGTGAAGCGAGGGAGGAGGGCCGCGCTGGGCTGCCGGTCACTCTGCTCACTGGCCGGCCGGTGAACACATTTTGTCCGGGGCCTGCCTGGTTGCCTGCCTACCTATCCAGGGTAGTAAGTTGGGGGGCCCACACGGAAAGTCGGGAGGCTGGGCCCCGATATGATCCAATGTAGCTACAGGCCTGCTGCACACCAAACCCTAGTCACAACAGTCCATTAGTCAGTGAAGCATGGTGCTTATAGTGTGGGAGACGCTCACCTTGCATTCTCCGCTCACGCAGATGTCATTGGAGTCCTGGCGGCAGGGGGTGCCGTCCACCACGGCCGCAGCACGTTCAGTGTAGAAATTGAAACCTTCAGCCAGGCAGTTGAGTGAGCAGGATTTGACGCCACCTGGTGGGAGAGGGTGAGGAAAGGGCTTCAGCAGAAGGGAAGACGTTAGGGGTGTGCAAAAAAACAATAATTCGGCCCATTCGGATTCGGCCGAATCGGGCAGAATCAATTTCGGCTGGCAGTAAGACCCCCGCATGTCAGTTTCATCAGTAGGAGGGATTCGGGAGTCTTTCGGCCAGCCGAATGTCCATTTCAGCCCCATTATATCCTATGGGCCATTGAAGTCAATGGCGAAAACATAGAGTATATTCTGGGGGCTGGGGGAGGGGGCTTGAGGGAGAGACTCCAAACTCTCAGGGTTTCAAGAGAATTGGACCCTACGGGCCCTCAAACAGGTTGCCCCCATCCCCTCCATTGTTCTCTAAGGTGGGAAAGAAAGTTACTTTTTTCCCACCATAGAGAACAATGGAGGGGATGGGGGCAACCTGTTTGAGGGCCCGTAGGGTCCAATTCTCTTGAAACCCTGAGAGTTTGGAGTCTCTCCCTCAAGCCCCCTCCCCGCCAGCCCCCAGAATATACTCTATGTTTTCGCCATTGACTTCAATGGCCCATAGGATATAATGGGGCCGAATTGCTGCTGAAATTCGGCTGCAAGCTGATTCAGATCAGAGAATCTGAATCAGCCTGCAGCAGCCTGAAAGGGGTCCGAATGGGCCATTTTCGGGGGTGCATTCCGTTCAGACGAACCGAATGGACAGCCCTAGAAGATGTCTGGAACCAACAGCGCCCTTTCTAACAGCCCAGGGGCTTTCTTGGGGAGGATTCCGTAATTGCACCAATCCTGTACGGATGCTACTGACATTTGCAGCCACACCTCCCTTGCACAAATTAAACCTGTGAGTCTTTGTTTTGGTATTGTTTTCTGTTTACTCATCATGATTTTTGTTTTGTTTTGGGCATATGAATGGCACAGAATTTAAAAAATGGCATCCAAAAAAATAAACAGGCCAAGAACTTCAGCAATGAAAATGAGCAAAATGAAAAGACTCATGACGATAACTTTGAAAATGAGAAGAAAGAAGAGCAGATTTGCATATTTGTAACTACATACACTCACCCTTGAGCTTGTGTTGGGGATGTTACAGGGATCAACCTCAGTTATTGGGTATGTTGAGGGGGAACCCCTATTTTCCCTGCATTGGAATTGCAATGTCCCATTACAGGGATGATGCGATTTCTGCCGTAATTCTATTTCATAAGATCGGGTACGTACATAGTATAACAGGCTCCCACCAATAGATATGCAGTAAACTGTGTTTAGAAAGAAAACTTTATGTGTTGTGAGAAACCAATTATACACCGGCGTCTCCTGTGTGCCAAAACGAATCCATCCACAGAGGATTCCCTGCAAGATTAACTGCTCTGGCCTTGATACCTTCTGATTAGCCTTTGCTGGAGGTGGGTGATGAGATCATCCTCGTCTGTCACAACTCTCCAAGGATCCCTGATCTTCACTCTGGACGCACACCCTGATCAGTGACTCATGCAGAAACAGAGCGGGCTGGACTCCTTGGCGGAGTCCTATGTTCACTGCAGTTTGAAGAGCAAGATATTCAGCTCGGCAAAGCAGCTGTTCATGGGTGTCAGGAATAGACCCAGCACTGTGTATCCAGGGGAAGCCAATTGGGGATAGGGGCAGATGGCCAATGGATGGGTTGTAAACGGGGCCGGGCTCTGCCAGTGGGACCGGCTCTCAACCCCCACACTCACCTCCTCTGTACGTCTTCCAGGTATAGTATTTTCCTCGGAAAGGGATAGTATCAAATTCGGCACACTGTAGCTCTCGGAAGTCCTGTGAGCCAGATGGGCAGTCCTGGTGGGAACGAAAGATGCCAGTGTCAAGGGGTTATCATACTCTGAACCACAGCTGGAAGATATTGCCATAGAGTGGATGATGGAGTGGAGACAGCTTGGCCATTAAGGCAGAGGACGAGAAATTAATGGAGAACAGGTCTAGTGACAACTATCAATCATGATAGCTATATGGAACCCTCCATGTTCAGAGGCAGTCCCCCCCTTAACAGATGCAGCTATTAACAAGAAAGACCTCGATGTCATGAGCTACTCATTGCAAAATTCAGACTTAAACTGAAGAAAATTGGGAAAACCACTAGGCCATTCAGGTTTGACCTAGATCGCATCCCTGATGAATATACAGTAGAGGTGAAGAATAGATTCAAGGGTCTAGATTTGATAGATAGAGTGCCTGAAGAACTATGGACGGAGGTTCGTGACATTGTACAGGAGGCAGCAATCACCACCATACCAAAGAAAAAGAAATGCAAGAAAGCAAAGTGGCTGTCTGATGAGGCTTTACAAATAGCAGAGGAAAGAAGGAAAGCGAAAGGCAAAGGCGAAAAGGAAAGATTTACCCAACTGAACGCAGATTTCCAGAGAACAGCAAGGAGAGATAAGGAGGCCTTCCTGAATGAACAATGCAAAGTAATAGAGGAAAACAATAACCTCAGATATGCAGACGATACCACTCTGGGTGATGGTATTCCAGCTGAGCTATGCAAAGTCTTAAAAAGAGGATGCTGTTAAAGTGCTGCACTCAATTTGCCAGCAAATTTGGAAAACGCAACAGTGGCCACAGGATTGGAAAAGGTCAGTATACATTCCAATCCCAAAGAAGGGCAATGCTAAGGAATGTTCAAACTATCGCACAATTGCACTCATATCACACGCTAGCAAGGTCTTGCTCAAGATCCTACAAGCTAGGCTTCAACAGTACGTGGATAGAGAACTGCCAGAAGTACAAGCTGGGTTTCGAAGAGGTAGAGGAACTAGAGATCAAATTGCCAACATTCGCTTTCTCACAATACAAGAACTCATGGGCACTCAATGAAATTGCTGAGCGGTTGGGTTAGAACGGATAAAAGGAAGTACTTCTTCACCCAAAGAGTGATTAACACATGGAATTCACTGCCACAGGAACTGGTGGCGGCTACAAGCATGGACGGCTTCAAAAGGAAATTAGATAAGCATATGGAGCAGAGGTCCATCAGTGGCTATTAGCCACAAGGTATAGATAGGGGCTCTGGGGCAAGTGATGCTCTGTCTTCTTGGTGCTTGGGGGGGTCAACATTGGGAGGGCTTCTAGTGTCCTGGCCCCACTGCTGGACCTCCTGATGGCACCTGATATTTCTGGCCACCGTGTGGCACAGAGTGTGTGATTGGATGGGCCTTTGGCTCTTATGTTCTTATGAAGATAAACGGGAGGAGAGGAGAATGACGTAAGGTGCTCTGGGTCCCCACCGAGGGAAAGGCGGGGTGTAAATTAAATAAATAAGTAAATAAATAAATATTATTGCTGGATATTGCAGGGGAAACGGACACCTTTCCAGTTATACACGGATTCCAAAAATATAGACTGTGCCACTGCTGATTAAATTAACTATTATAATAGATGAAGAATAGGGAATGTTTTTTTAAAAAAGGGACGGCGTTTATAATGTAGTGCGATGACACAGCTAAAATATGATGAACATTTAATAGGGGCAAGGTCTGTGAAATATGTTGCCAGGTCGTTCTCAGGAGAAAAACACATGCAACAAAATGTCTGCCCACCACCCTCGCAGAATAACCGTGGTACTCACGTCCGTGTTACAAGACCGGTAGCGCTTCCTTTCCCCGAGACAGTATTTCCCTCCAATGGTTGGCCTTTAGAAACAAATAAGAAAGAAACGGCTACATGCCAGCAGTGGCCCGGTAAAGGGTGCCCCGAGCACTGCAGAGGAGACACTGCTGTTCCTGGGCCCTCCCGTGTGCAAGCCATGCACCAGAGGGTATACGCTCCCTTTCAAAGCACTACAAAAAGTGCCCTCAGCAGTTGCGTGGTAGAAGTCAAATCAGGGAATGCCACCACCAGATATCTAGTCCCCCCTGTTATGTCTGGACCAATGCTCCCTCTAAGTCGTGGAGTCTTGTGAGCAAAAATTCCACTTTGTGAGCTACCGGCATTGAAGCTGTGAGCGAGTGATTTGGCTGCTGCATAAATTAGTTTGCTCTGGAGCCCATCCTTCCTGAGCTAAGACAAAAATGTGTGAGCCGGAGGCTAAAAAACTGTGAGCTAGCTCACACTAACTCAGCTTAGAGGGAACACTGGTCTGGACATGTGCGATCTTCCACTCAGTCTTAACTGCTGGGGGTGCTAGTAGTCAGCATAAGGAGGCATGCCTGGACTTGCCGGCAGGCCACATAGATGGAGAGTGGGGAGGCATGTCTGGGCTTGTCTGGGCAGGCCACTTTGGAGCTTGAAGCCCAAAACAAAGGCAGGCAGAATCCTGGCGCCTGCTTGTGGGCAGCCAACCAATCTGGAGCCTGGAGGCCATTTGAACTCACCAATCGCGTGAGGGCTGGGAGTGGCTTAGGTGTACACAGTTCAGGCTGTTGCCCCATGTAAAGCAGTTCTGTTGAGACGCAATAAACTGCTGCTTGCTGAAACCGCTCTGCCTTCGCCTCTGCCGTGTCAAACTCACTATTTAACCCCACCCATCCACCCAGCGGATAACGTTCTGTTCGCGCGTTCCTGTCTCACACCTCTACACGCGTTGCCTTCTGTAGCACAATGAAGGATGCGCCAAGCACCATCGTGGGATTACTTACCGGGGACTGTCACAGTAGCGGATGGATGAAGAGACGCCACCCCCACATGTCCGGCTGCACTCTCCCCAAGAAGACCAGGCTCCCCACGCGCCATCCACACCTTCCGGCTTCGTGCCAAAGGGGACACATTCCCTTTTGTAGCACCACTGTTGGGGGGGCAGATAGAGAAGTTCAGAGACACAAAGGAGGCCTCTTTCCTTGCCAACTCTCCTGTCCCTGCCTGTTCTTAGCATAACTGAAGGAAGAAAGGGGAGAGCCAGTTTGGTGTCATGGTTAAGTGTGCGGACTCTAATCTGGGAGAACCGGGTTTGATTCCCCACTCCTCCACTTGCACCTGCTGGTGTGACCTTGGGTCAGTCACAAGCTCTGGCACAGCTGTCCTTGAAAAAGAGCAGTTTGTGTCAGAGCCCTCTCAGCCCCACCTACCTCACAGGGTGTCTGTTGTGGGGAGGGGAAGGGAAATGAGTTTGTAAGCCGCTCTGAGACTCCAAGTGAAGGGCGGGGTATAAATCCAATCTCTTCTTCTTCTTCTTCTTCTCTCTCAGCCCCACCCACCTCACAGGGTGTCTGCTGTGGGGAGGGGAAGGGAAAGGAGTTTGTAAGCCGCTCTGAGACACCTTTGGGTAGTGAAGGGCGGGGTATACATCCAATCTCTTCTTCTTCTTGACAAACTGTTACCCATCTCTAGAGAAGGCAACTCTGAAGGTTTGGCTTTCCTTCTACAAGCTTAATAGCCACCAGGGCTATTTTTGGGCAGGAACGCACAGGAACAGAGTTCCGGCTGGCTCCTGAGTTGGCCACGCCCAGCAGGAACTCATTAGCATAATAGGCCACACCCAACAGCAGAAACTCATTAGGATTGGCTACATTAGGGGTGTGTGGCCTAACATGCAAAGGAGTTCCTGCTACAAAAAAAGGCCCTGGGTTTTGACAACAAACAAGGTAAACAGAATAAGAAGCAAAAGGTGGGTGTGGCTGGATGACCACACTTCTGGTAACATCAGGGTATGGCCTAATATGCTAATGAGCTGTACTATCAAGGGTGTGGCCTAATATGCTAATGAGTTCCTGCTGTTGAGTATGGCTTATTATGCTAATGAGTTCCTGCTGGGCTTTTTCTACAAAAAAAGCCCTGATCGCCACAGACTTTTATGATCATGGTTATTATTATCAAAAATGATATTAGTGCCTCTGAACTTACTGGCAGTCTGGATGGAGGATGCTCCCTGCCTTTGCTCACCCACACACAAGGCAAGGGTGGCATATGTCAAAGGGCTGCAGCCAGTGCTGCCAGCTGCTGAGTGATATTCTCCATCTGCAGCCACTGAGGGGCGAGGGTGGGCAGAAGAAATAGTCCCACCCACTGTCAGCCTTCCACAAGGCCGGTTCTCCCTCTCCAGGAGTGGGTAGGTCCTACCGAGCCTCCCTTAGCAAAGGCCAGGGATGCAAAAATACATACAAAAATACAAAATACAATCTCAGAAGAATATACAGTTGACCAGAGAGAAGTACTACTGGACAGGTGATTACACTGGAGGCTTCATTTGTATTTTTGTATTTCTTTTCTCTGCCCAGTGGTTAAACTTTGCAACAATTGGTTTCTGGTCTTTCTTTATTCCATATATGTATGATTGTATGTATTTTTGCATTTCAGCCAACATGTTCTGTCTGTATTAGACCTCTGAGGAAGGCCTGTAAAGGCCGAAACGCATTAGGTCTATCTTATTAGCCCTTGTATGTTTTTATATTTGTATGTGAGGTAGGAATGGGCCCTTGTTTGTTATTTTTATTTATGTTGAATAAATACATGTATATTTTTGTATGTTTTATAATTAGATTTTTAGAGTTGGCCCTCTTCTATTCTTGACTAACCTTTTTTAGGTTCTAGGGTCTCCGTTAATTACTCTCAGCATTCCACAATTAAGGATACATCTGCCTGTCAATCTCCAACTTTGACATATTTATTTCCTTCACTATGTTTCCCCCTGGAATTAAACCCAAACAAATGGTAACCATATCAACTAAGCTTGTTCCTGTTTGGTCCTTGAATCTGCTAAACATTTTCATTATGCTGTATGCTCATTTACTGCTCACCCTCTACGTGTATGTATGGGCTGGTAATTTCCATTTCATTGGATCTGAAGAAGTGTGCGCACACACACTGAAGCTTATACCCAGAATAAAACTTTGTTGGTCTTTTTTTAAAAAAAGCTTTATTAATAGGAAATCTTTACAAAATTTAATTTATCTCATCGCAGTAATAAAAAGCTATAGCAAAAAAAAAAAAGAAGCTAAATAAACCGAGAGAAGAGAAAAAAAAATCAACACAGGACCTAACAGGGCTTTATCCAACAAACTGGCATCTGCAATTGGATCCCTCTCAAATTATTTCTTCAATTTGAATTGTGGAGAGAAATAATTTAAAAGAACAATTGACTCATTGGGTCTTGATACACTGAAATAATTTGTAAACTTTAGAAACTTTGTTGGTCTTAAAGGTGCCACTGGGCTCCAGCTTTGTTCCCCCCCCCCTCATTTTGCTGGTCCCTAAGATGCTGTGGTGGCTCAAGTTGTTAAGACACTGAACTGCGGACCGGAAGGTCGGTAGTTCGGCAGTTCGAGACCTGAGTGTCGCAGGACGGAGTGAGCTCCTGTCTCTGGCCCCAGCTCCTGCCAACCTGGCAATTCGAAAGCAAAAAATTGCAAGTAGATAAATAGGTACCGCTTCGGTGGGAAGGTAACAGTGTTCCGTGCGCCTTGGCGTCTAGTCATGCTGGCCACATGACCACAGAAACGTCTTTGGACAGGGCCACATGACCACAGAAACATCTTTGGACAGCGCTGGCTCTTCGGCTTGGAAACAGAGATGAGCACCGCAACCCTAGAGTTGGATTCGACTGGCTTTCGAGCAAGGGAAGCCTTTACCTTTACCTAAGGTGCTACGGGACTCGAATCCAGCTCTTCTAGTGCAGACCAACACCGCTGCCCTCTGGAATTATCTATATGCAAGTAGGCCACCCCGTCTCATCCCTAACCCCCCCCAGCCACAGACCTGTGGCCACTCACCCCCTTCTCGATGGTGTTGGTTTGGCAGATGGTTCCTTCCGCAGCTGGGATGCTATTGGTGATACAGCGGTTGCTCTTGCTAAGACACCAGAGCTCATTGCAAACTTCCTGAAGGGCGAAAGAAGCGCTGGTGGGTGGGGTGGAGAAAACGGAGCCAAGGCAAGGAACGGCATGTGGGATTATGATCTACGGAGAAAGCGTTTGTTTCCCGAAACTTTGAGAGATGTCACTTCCAAACCTAAGCTCAGTGCTGTGCTGAGAAGCAACGGCAGCCCCCGTATTGGACGTATGGCATCTCAAGGGCAAATGGAACTTCTAGACTCATGAAACACAGGACGTCATAACAAGAAAGCATCTCTGAGTAGAACGTGGCGTAGGGACTTATTTAATGGGTGGAGATTTTAGGGGCATTTCTGTCTTCCTGCATGCTTGCATCGTATGCACTCCCCCAAAACCTTTTTTTGCAAATGCTGATGCGCCATTTTCATAAAGCAGGTCCAAATCACCGTGCATGTCATGTTTTTCTATTCAAATGAACAGATAGGAGCACAGATCTGTTGCACATTACAACTGGGTTTAACCGTGCATCACAGTGCCTCCATTTAAAAGGACATATTGTAATTGGCTTAAACGACGCATCATCTTCCCCATTCAAGAGACAGGCAGCAGTCCTGACTGGTTGTACAAAATAACTGGCTCAATTGTGCATCATGCATTATGTATTATAATTTGCTGAAGCGCACATCAAGTTACCCATTCTGAAGGCCTGGCAACAACCTAAATCTGCTTCATGCTATAATGGGCTTAACCACGGCTTTTGTTTTGTTTTTTTGAAAAAGGGGTGCCGGAACTCTCAAGATGGAAATGAAGTTTTCAATCTGTATACTGAAAACTCATGAACTTTTAAACATTTTAAGAAGAATTCTGTCAAAGAGGTTCCAGAACTCCGTTCTGGCATGTTCCCCCAGGGAAAAAAGCCCTGGGCTTAACTGTGCATCATGCTTCCCTTCCAAATGGACAGGCAACAATATAGATTGCTGCATTATAGAGGGATTAACTGCACTTAGCGCTTTCCTTTCAAAAGAGCAAACAGCAGGTTAAACTTTTTAATAACAAACTTTTAAATATCGCAATTGCATTTGATTTAATTGTGCATCATGCTTCCCTTAAAAAAAAAAAGACTGCAGTAGGTAGACCACACCACACCTTAAAAAGGATATTATAGCTTTGGAAAAAGTGCAGAAAAGGGCAACTCGAATGATAAAAGGGTTGGAAAGTTCATACAGATATGAATTATGTCACACTACTGACTTAATTGTACAACTGAACTGCAGAAATGGAATGCACAATTAAGGCACTGTGCTTTCCCCCCTGTAAATCCAGCAAGAATCTTCACAAATTTAATTTCTACTGGGGATACTTATGTTTGCAGCAGTGAACACAAGTTTTCCTCTACAAGCAGGAAAATCAGACCAGTCACTTGATCACTACTCTGGGGCAATTCTTTGGGTGGTACATATGAAGATACTCCAACATTAACTGTTGGCATACCGGACCTTACACAGCTGACAAAGGTGTCCCAGTGCGCAGACCCTCCCCCCTTCCCACCTAACAGCCTACAAAGATGGCAGTCAAAATCAGCAGAAGAATGGTTTAGACAGGCCAGTACCCTTTTGGAACCAAGAGTAAAAGCAGGAAGGCTTCTCTACCCCATATTTACACTGGCGAGATTTAACTCCGTACTGAAAACGGCACTGCTCGTCTGCATCGTAGGCCTGGCCCGGCGCCACCGTCGGGTAGACAAAGTCTTGCTTGGGTGGGGGGTTGGTTAGACACAGTCCCATTCCGGAGCTAGAGGAAGGGACAATGAACAGGACGTTATGGGGGTGGGGGGTGGGGACACTTTGCAAAGAAAAGGGAAAGGCAATACGGTCGTGGGAGGAGGACAGAGGGAAAAGTAACGCTTACTCCAGGAAGCTGGTTATGTAATCTCGACTACACGTGGACCACACGAATGGGTTGGTCTTCATGGTGATGTGGGCAGCCATCAGCTTTGCCGTCTCCTGCCCCCGGGAGCCGCAGCTGTTTCCCACTCCGTCATGGTTCATGCCAAACCTGGAAAATTCAACGCCAGACAAGAAGGTGAGAGGCACGGGCACCGCTGGACCCATCTCGGCAGCTAACTAACTGGGCAGTTAAGAGGCAGAGGCCCAGTGGCACACTTACGCTTGAGTAAGTGCCAAAAGGAAGCTTGGAAAAATCTGCAAAACAACTATATGCATCCATGATTGCCACTTTGGGATCACGAAGCAATTTTTCTCCGGACCAGTTTGGCTGGAGATCCTGGAGGTTTTTTGTCATCTTCTGGGTGTGGAACAGCGATCACTGGGGGTGTGGAGGGGGAGGTATTTGTGAATTTCCTGCATTGTGCAGGGGGTTGGACTAGATGACCCCATAGGTCCCCTTCCAACTACATTAGGGGTAAGACCAACAAATTTTAATTCTGGGTATAAGCTTTTGTGTGCATGCACACTTCTTCAGATATTTCGCATGCTGTTTGTGTCCAATGGCCTGTTTTATATTTTATATATTGTTGCTTTTTTTAAACTGTAAACTGCTTCCAAGAGGAATCTAGAGGTGGCATAGCAGTAGCAGTTTCAGGTTATTGTATTGACCATGGGTCATAACCACATATAACATAATCTTCCACATACTAAAATTACAAAGTTAGCAAAATTAACAAAACATAATCTTCCACATACTAAACATAATCTTCCACATACTAAAATTACAAAGTTAGCAAAATTAACAAAATCAATTAACAACATCACAAATATAATACAGGACTAAACCATATAAAATCAGCCCAGTTTAAAAAGTTTTATAAGTTCAAAACAATTTTAACTCTTATTATAGCTATTACTCCATACAGTTCGATCTAATCCTTGCCGCTAATCAGGGCTTTTTCTGTAGCAGGAACTCCTTTGCATATTAGGTGACACACCCCTAATGTAGCCAATCCTCTAAGAGCTTACAGAGCTCTTCTTACAGGGGCTACTGTAAGCTCTTGGAGGATTGGCTACACTAGGGGTGTGTCGCCTAATATGCAGAAAAGTTCCTGCTACAAAAAGAGCCCTGCCGCTAATGAAAACAAACCGACTCTATTAGAAACATAAGAATCCTCATCTGCAAGCAAAAGTATTACTTTTTCCAAGTCTGAAGCTCCTTCCCACACGGATAGAATATATTAGTAATAAATTTGTTTCGGGGGTCATGGTGAAGGGGACGTCTCACAATGAATCAGATCGTCTCTTTCTCCCATACCACACACACAGAATCGCAACAGGGCATAAACACTTAAGAAACGGCCCAATCGAACTGCTGAGGGCATAGCTTGAAATCTTAAACTAGTAAGGTTCCCTTGCTCGAAAGCCAGTCGAATCCGACTCTTGCGGTGCTCATCTCCGTTTCAAAGCCGAAGAGCCAGCGCTGTCCGAAGACGTGTGGCCAGCATGACTAAACACCAAGGCGCACGGAACACTGTTACCTTCCCACCGAAGTGGTACCTATTTATCTATTTGCAATGTCTTGCTTTCGAACTGCTAGGTTGGCAGGAGCTGGAACTAGAGACGGGAACTCACTCCATCATGCAGCACCTGGGTCTCGAACTGCTGAACTACTGACCTTCCACAGCCTGCAGTTCAGCGTCTTAACCACTTGAGCCACCGCAGCTAGTAAACTAGTAAAGTTGAAGAAGAACCCACCATGAACACACCCTGCTCGGGTGCCTGGTAGGCTTTCATTTCTCCCCTGTACTGTGTGGCCCTAGTTAGATACGTTAAATACTTCTCTGTAATGTGGATCGAGCGTGGCATAGAAATATCCTAAATAAATAAATAAAGGAGAGGAACAAAACCCCAGGGTAAGCGGCAGATGGCCCCATCCTTGGTATTGTGTGTTAACGCCTTTTTCAGGTGTGCTG
This sequence comes from Gekko japonicus, assembly GCF_001447785.1. Lineage (NCBI taxonomy): Eukaryota > Metazoa > Chordata > Lepidosauria > Squamata > Gekkonidae > Gekko > Gekko japonicus. The sequence goes on from NW_015168097.1 coordinate 220,926, forward strand.
CTTTTTGGTAGGATGCTTCCTCCGGCACTTCCAATCACAAGCACCTTTCGAGCGGTTCTGCAGCCCTGGGATTTGGCAACAGACACGCTACTTTCATGCAAGAGCCATTCAGGGCTATCGTCTCGAGGACACAGGAGCGAGCTATGCCCCAAGGCAAGGATGGAGTCGAATAACGTTTTTGCTCTGTGATCATACTTGTTAAGCCTAGGATCTTCCAGACCATTTTTTGTGGCTAAGCAGCTCTTGAGGAAGCCCACGGAGGTGTGTCCCAGACCGTTGTCCCCACCAACGAGATTGCTACAACATTCCATGCCGAAAATAACTCACGTGTGGCCGATCTCGTGGGCAATGGTGAAGGCCGTGGCGAGGCCAAGGTCCTCGTTGATGCTACAGCTCCGCTCGCGTTCACACATCCCACCCACGGGCGCCAACCCTGGTGGGCAGAAAACGAAACATGATCAAGGAGGTCAAGGTGATGGTGGAGGAAGAGGAGACCTGCTTTGCCGTTTACATTTCCTCCGTTCCCCTTCCCAAACTCACTGCGGGGCTGCCACCCACCAAATTGCTGTGCTCGTGTAGATGGGGTTAGAGAACATCCACCAAACACAGGATCATCTCTCCAGTCAGTGTACCTCAGTTGTTTGGTGCACTGAGACCCCCAGGTTGGATGGGTGGCAAGCGGGGGACAGGGCTAGAGACCCTGAAGATGATCCCCCCGGAAGGAGCCCCCGCCTCTCCCAGTATGCCCCGGAAGAGCACTACACGCAGGAAATAAGAACTTGCTGGTGTTCCCCGGCCTGAGAGAGGTCCTGTCCTCAACCGGGGCCAGGGCCTTTTCAGCCCTGGCCCCTGCCTGGTGGAACGCTCTGCCGGAAGACATACGTGCCCTGCGGGAGCTGTTACCTTACCGCAGGGCATGTAAGGCAGAGTTGCTCCGCTGGGCTTTTGGCTGAGGACAGTGATGGGACTTCTTCTGGCACTCGCATGTGGTTCCTCAGTCCCCACAGACCCTCCCCTCAGGGAGACTGGGGAGTTAGGGTTTTCCGCCACATTGTTTTTACTTACTGTTATTTATTGGACTGTTTTTAAATGTAGTTGTATGTGAACAGATAAAACTGTTGTAAGCCACTGCCAGGGCTATTTTTGGGCAGGAACGCACAGGAACGGAGTTCCGGCTGGCTCCCAAGTTGGCCACGCCCAGCAGGAACTCATTAGCATAATAGGCCACACCCAACAGCAGAAACTCATTAGGATTGGCTACATTAGGGGTATGTGGCCTAACATGCAAAGGAGTTCCTGCTACAAAAAAGGCCTGGGTTTTGACAACAAACAAGGTAAGCAGAATAACAAGCAAAAGGTGGGTGTGGCTGGATGAGCACACTTCTGGTAACATGGGGGTGCGGCCTAATGTGCTAATGAGCTGTGCTGTCAGGGGTGTGGCCCAATAT
>NW_015168097.1:222980-227536 GCF_001447785.1 Gekko japonicus
ACAGAAACTGCTCTTTTTCAAGAACAGCTCTGACAGAACTATGGGTTGCCCAAGGTCATCCAGCAGCTGCGAGTGGAGGAGTGGGGAATCAAACCCGGTTCTCCCAGATTAGAGTCTGCGCACTTAACCACTACGCCAAACGAGAGGATAGATTCAAGGTAGATGGAAGACGGGAGACGAAAGACAGACAGTCAGACAGACAGAAAGAAGATGGATGAAAGACATACACAGATGAAGGTAGACAGAAAGACCGAAGGAAGATAGAAAATGGATACATAGATGATAGTTGACAGATGGAAGACAGATGGAAGACAGACGCATAGATGACAGAAGATAGATAGTACCCGGTTTAGGCGGCTCTGGCAACCATCCACACATTGCAAACTGATCTTGAAACTCACTCCCCCACCCCAAACCACCATCAGGACAGTCAGACAGACAGAAAGAAGATGGATGGAAGACATACACAGATTAAGGTAGACAGAAAGAACGAAGGACGAGAGAAAATGGATACACAGATGATAGTTAACAGGTGGAAGACAGATGGAAGACAGATGGAAGACAGATGCATAGATGACAGAAGATAGATAGTACCCAAAGTTTAGGCGGCTCTGGCAACCATCCACACATTGCAAACTGATCTTGAAACTCACTCCCCCACCCCAAACCACCATCAGGATAGTGATGGTAACTTCTCACCTACCTAGAGTGCCACACGGCTTGTTCTTATAGATGCAAATATCATACCTAAAAGGAAAACAGAAAAGAAGGAACACGAAAAAGTGAACCAGTTTCCAACACATCAGCCTCACCAGGAACGGAGGCCGTGGGGTGTGATGAGGGATTAGTATCCGGGTTACTTGGGTTCAGATCCCCACTGTGCCATGGGGGTTTGCTGGGTGACCTTGGGCCAGTCACACATGCTCAGTCTAACTACTTCGCAGGGCTGTTGTGAGGATAAAATAAGGAAGTCATGGATGCTGACTGGAGGCTCCCTGGAGTGAAGGCAGAATTAAAAAAAACGATAGACAGATAGGTAAATCCATTAGACCCGGTGGATTTTGCTCAGGAAAAGGGCAAGGAAAAGCGGCCATTATTTTCTGCTTCTTTGCGCTGACCTGACAGAGGTTTGCAAAACTACGTACAGAGAAATTCAAAAGCGACAATTTCTCTCACACTCATAACGTAGGGGCCACCTAATGAAGACAATGGGGGAGTGAGTTCAGGACGTATAAAAGGAAATACTTCATCACCCAATATATAAAATTAACCTGTGGAACGCATTGCCACAGAATACTAGGGTGGCCACTAGTTTAGGTGTCTTTAACAGAGGATGGGACAAATTCGTTGAGGATAGATGCACCAATGACTATTAGCCACAATGACTAAGTGGAACCTCCACATCCAGAGGGAGTCCACCTTTGAACACCAGCTGTAACAACCTCAATGCCCCCCTTAACGGTTGGCCACTGTGCGGAACAGGATGATGGATTAGGAAAGCTAATGCAGCACGATCCTCGATAGCTTCCTATTTTGTTTCTGATGCAGTGCACTGAAAAAGAAAAAAGATTTTTGCTCCCTTATCCTCTTATCTACTCTATTTTTATCCCACGCTTCCTCAAGGAGCTCAAAGAAATGTAGACAAATACGTCTTCCCCATTTTATTCTCACAACAGCCCTGTGAGGGAAGGTTAGGCTAAGAGGGCTCGACTGGCACCAAGTCATCCGGCGCACTTTTGTGGAAGAGTAGGGATTCGAACCTGGGTCTCCCAGACCCTAGTCTGGCATTGCACCGCACCGCCTTTTTCAGAGGCCCTCAAAGAGTACATACTGCACCCCGAAAAAAGGTCACCAAGCCAAAATTAAAAATAGGTTTTCTGTTCTCTTTCGAGTGGATCCTGCTGACCCAGCGTATTCCCATCTCATTAAAATAAATAGATTTTCTCCCCCCGCCCTAAAAAAAAGCACCTCACGATACAACAGGATGTTATCAGTCTGTGAGGCCTTTCCAAGGCACGGGGAGGGAAGGCATCAAGGCCGGCCACGTCTCTTCCAAGACCCGGCTGCTGAAAGTAGGCCTCAGGGACTGCAGGCCGAGGAATAATTGCTCGAACAGCGAGGGCTGGGGCGGAGGGGAGGGGAGCTCCAGAATTTCCAAGTCAGCAACTCTTTTTCCAATCCACGTCCCGCACGTGCGGAGCAAGAGGAGGCCAGGAAGAGGCAGGAATCCCCGGAGAGACACACGCTTTCGCATCACGGCATTTCACAACTTTCTCCTGACACGAGCCAGGCTCCGTGTGGCTTGCACCGTCGCCAGGGGCCCGCCGAGCGGCTCTTCGGCGGTTGGTTGATTTTTTCAGATTTCTGTCCTGTGCTAAAGCCAGCCGCAGGGCCAGGATTCGGGTTCCCAGGTGTGGGTTGGAAAATACCTGGAGACTTTGGGGGTGGATCCAGGAGAGGGCGGGGTTTGGGGAGGGGAGGGGCCTCGGCATGGTACAGTGCCACAGAGTCCGCCCTTCAAAGCAGCCATTTTCTCCAGGGGAGCTGATCTCTGTCAGCGGGAGATTAGTTGCAAAAGTGGGAGATCTCCAGGCCCCACCTGGAGGCTGGCAACCCTAGCCAGGATGCCCCTTGTTCTGCAAAAAAAACCCACCCCAATTTTAAGGTTATATGTCTGAATATGTCGAAATACTTTTGGAGCTGAAAGCTAGATCGCTTGTATTTAACGAATATGTATTATTTTGATACATGGTCCTTGACCGCAAATAAACATCATTCATTCAAAAAAAAAACCACAACCCCAAATCTCCAGTTTACCTTGTGATCAAAACAGCAGTGTCGTGGTTGGCGATGCCATTGTCGGGGATGGCGTTGCCGTTGCCGTTACGGTTCACGATGGACTTCTGCCACTTGCAGAAGCTATCAAGGGACTTGCCGGCGTGGTGGTTGATCTCTAGGGTCGGCTGGGGAAGTCGAAGGAATGTGTATACATACATAAAACAGGGCTTTTTTTGTAGGAAAAGCCCAGCAGGAACTCATTAGCATAATAGGCCACCCCCAACAGCAGAAACTCATTAGCATATTAGGCCACACCCCATGCCGTCCCTTGGTTTGCCCAGGCGCCCCGCAGTTGTGGGGAGCCCGGGCAAGCTGGCACTTGGACAGGCCAGGGAAGGCAGGGGGGGGCATTTAAATGCCTCCCCGATCCTTCCAGGGGGCTCCTGGACTGCCCGCCTCAGAGTCGCTGGGGGGGGGGGGGGGTGTGGGTCTCCAGGCCCAGGCCTTTCCTCTGTAGCCACGCATGCAGAGGTTTTGGCTGCAGTGGGCGTGGCCAACTCTGAAGCCAGCCGGAACGCCGTTCCTGTGCGTTCCCGCCCCAAAATAGCCCAGTATAAAAATATAAATTAAGTCACCTCAGCAATGCATCTAGTCAAAAACGGCTCTCTCTGACTGACATGAGTTATCTGAGACCTGAGGCAAAAATCGGACCTGAGATCGTTTCAGCCAAGGGAAGGGGAAGTTGACTTTGGGACCTCTGATACACAAAGTGGGCACGGCACCACTGCCCCAAGTATATAAGGCTGCCTTATGCAGGATCAAGCCCTTGGTCCATCACACTTAGCACTGTCTACTTGAGCCAGCAGGTCCTTCACACAATCTGAGGCAGAAAGGATCTTTCCCCAGCACTTTCTTTCTGGGCCAAACTAGAAAAGATGGCGGCCTCATGGCTGCCCTGAGGATGCGCTGCCATTTTGAAGTCATTTAAAAATGCTGTAGAAGAAGAGATCGCATTTATACCCCGCCCTTCACTACCCGAAGGAGTCTCACAGTGGCTTACAATCTCCTTCCCCTTCCCCTCCCCACAACAGACACCCTGTGAGGTAGGTGGGGGCTGAGAGAGCTCTGAGAGAACTGCTTGTGAGAGAACAGCTCTGAGAGAACTTGTGACTGACCCAAGGTCACACCGGCAGCTGCATGTAGAGGCGTGGGGAATCAAACCCAGTTCTCCCAGATTAGAGTCCGCGCTCCTAACCACTACACCAAACTGTAGCACCCAAGTCCCCCTCTCCCACACCTTTTCAAGTGCTGAAAAAGCTACAGGGGTAGTTGTGGCTGTTTCGGCAACTGACAGATCACAGGGGGTGGGGACCAGTGCGCTCAGCCCCACTGTGCTGAGGGCCCAATCAGGATCGGCAACTCACAGCATTTCTAAATGACAGTGGTGTCCTTGTGGGGGGGTCACAAGAACACTGCCGCGTCTAGTTTGGCCCTCTGTGATCTTTTAACTGGAGGTGCTGGGGTTCTGAAGAACCTCACATGTGTAAATCATGTGTGTTATCCACTAAGACTCCACATGAAGGTGGCATCCATGCTGGGACAGGCTTCTGAGTTTCTCCTGTTGTTGATATGGCTGCTGATAGGACACAGTGGCCATGTGGCTTCTATTAGGCAGGTTTCCTTGCCATTTCCCCGCCCCGCTCCCACAGCTGTGGCCACCCCCTTCCGGTGGACCACTGGGGCTTTTTAAAGAACCAGTAACTGAATATATGTAGTTC